>NC_053112.1:2628218-2928218 GCF_010015445.1 Perca fluviatilis | reverse complement strand
GTGTCGTCTTATTTGCACGTGTTGTCTTATTAGTGTGTGTTGTCTTATTAGTGTGTGTTGTCTTATTAGTGCGTGTTGTCTTATTAGTGTGTGTTGTCTTATTAGTGTGTGTTGTCTTATTAGTGCGTGTTGTCTTATTAGTGTGTGTTGTCTTATTTGGATGTGTTGTCTTATTAGTGCGTGTTGTCTTATTAGTGCGTGTTGTCTTATTAGTGTGTGTTGTCTTATTTGGATGTGTTGTCTTATTAGTGCGTGTTGTCTTATTAGTGTGTGTTGTCTTATTAGTGCGTGTTGTCTTATTAGTGCGTGTTGTCTTATTTGTGCGTGTTGTCTTATTTGGACGTGTTGTCTTATTTGCACGTGTTGTCTTATTAGTGCGTGTTGTCTTATTAGTGCGTGTTGTCTTATTAGTGCGTGTTGTCTTATTAGTGCGTGTTGTCTTATTTGCACGTGTTGTCTTATCAGTGCGTGTTGTCTTATTAGTGCGTGTTGTCTTATTAGTGCGTGTTGTCTTATTTGCACGTGTTGTCTTATTTGCACGTGTTGTCTTATTTGCACGTGTTGTCTTATTAGTGCGTGTTGTCTTATTAGTGCGTGTTGTCTTATTAGTGTGTGTTGTCTTATTAGTGCGTGTTGTCTTATTAGTGCGTGTTGTCTTATTAGTGCGTGTTGTCTTATTTGCACGTGTTGTCTTATTAGTGTGTGTTGTCTTATTAGTGTGTGTTGTCTTATTTGCACGTGTTGTCTTATTAGTGTGTGTTGTCTTATTAGTGCGTGTTGTCTTATTAGTGCGTGTTGTCTTATTTGCACGTGTTGTCTTATTAGTGTGTGTTGTCTTATTAGTGTTTGTCTTATTAGTGCTGTTTGTCTTATTTGTATGTTGTCTTATTAGTGTGTGTTGTCTTATTAGTGCGTGTTGTCTTATTAGTGTGTGTTGTCTTATTAGTGCGTGTTGTCTTATTAGTGTGTGTTGTCTTATTTGGCGTGTTGTCTTATTAGTGCGTGTTGTCTTATTAGTGTGTGTTGTCTTATTAGTGTGTGTGTCTTATTAGTGTTGTCTTATTATTGTGTGTTGTCTTATTAGTGTGTTGTCTATTTGCACGTGTTGTCTTATTAGTGTGTGTTGTCTTATTTGCGTCGTGTGTTGTCTTATTAGTGTGTTGTCTTATTGTGTGTTTATTAGTCGTGTTTGTCTTATTAATTGTGTTGTTGTCTTATTTGCGTGTTGTCTTATTAGTGTGTGTTGTCTTATTAGTGCGTGTTGTCTTGTTAGTGCGTGTTTTTCTTATTTGCGTGTTGTCTTATTAGTGCGTGTTGTCTTGTTAATGCGTGTTGTCTTATTAGTGCGTGTTGTCTTATTAGTCGTGTTGTTGTCTTATTAGTGTGTGTTGTCTTATTAGTGCGTGTTGTCTTATTAGTGCGTGTTGTCTTATTAGTGTGTGTTGTTGTGTAGTGCGTGTTGTCTTATTAGTGCGTGTTGTCTTATTAGTGCGTGTTGTCTTATTTGCGTGTTGTCTTATTAGTGCGTGTTGTCTTATTGGTTAGTGTTGTCTTATTAGTGCGTGTTGTCTTATTATAGCGTGTTGTCTTATTGTTAAGTGTTGTCTTATTAGTGCGTGTTGTCTTATTTGGATGTGTTGTCTTATTAGTGCGTGTTGTCTTATTTGGATGTGTTGTCTTGTTTGGTGTGTTGTTTATTAGTGCGTGTTGTCTTATTAGTGCGTGTTGTTTAGTGTGTGTTGTCTTGTTTGGATGTGTTATCTATTAGTGCGTGTTGTCTTATTAGTGTGTGTTGTCTTATTGGTGTGTGTGTTATTAGTGTGTGTTGTCTTATTGGTGTGTGTTGTCTTATTAGTGTTGTTATTAGTGTGTGTTGTCTTATTGAGTGCGTGTTGTCTTATTGAGTGCTGTTGTCTTGTTGTGCGTGTTGTCTTGTGGTGTTTGTTGTCTTATTAGTGCGTGTTGTTGTCTTATTAGTGCGTGTTGTCTTGTTGCGTGTTGTCTTATTAATTGGTATTTGTCTTATTGCGTGTTGTTGTCTTATTAGTGCGTGTTGTCTTATTAGTGCATGTTGTCTTGTTGTGTGTCTTATAATTGGTGTGTGTTGTTATTAGTGTGTGTTGATTAGTGCGTGTTTGTGTATTAGTGTGTGTTATTAGTTAGTGTGTTTATTAGTAGTGTTGTTTTAGTGCGTGTTGTCTTATTTGTGCGTGTTGTCTTATTAGTGTGTGTTGTATTAGTGTGTTGTTTTAGTGTTGTTTGTTAGTGTGTGTTGTCTTATTAGTGCGTGTTGTCTATTGTGTGTGTTTGTCTTATTAGTGCTGTTGTCTTATTAGTGCGTGTTGTCTTGTGCGTGTTGCTTAGTGGTGGCTTTGCGCGTGTTGTTCATTAGTGCGTGTTGTCTTATTAGTGTGTGTTGTCTTATTGTGTGTTGTCTTATTAGTTTGTGTTGCTTATTAGTGTGTGTTGTCTTATTTTGCGTGTTGTCTTATTAGTGTGTGTTTTCTTATTAGTGCGTGTTGTCTTATTAGTGCGTGTTGTCTTATTTGCGTGTTGTCTTGTTGTGTGTGTTGTCTTATTAGTGCGTGTTTGTTCTTATTAGTGCGTGTTGTCTTATTTGCGTGTTGTCTTATTAGTGCGTGTTTGTCTTATTAGTGCGTGTTGTCTTATTGGTGTGTGTTGTCTTATAGTGCGTGTTTGTCTTTTATTGTGTTGTTTGTTGCGTGTTGTCTTATTAGTGCGTGTTGTTTATTAGTGTGTGTTGTCTTATTAGTGCGTGTTGTCTTATTAGTGTGTGTTGTCTTGTTGTGTGTGTTGTCTTATTGCGTGTTGTTTGGTGTGTGTTGTCTTATTTGTCGTGTTGTCTTATTAGTGTGTGTTGTCTTATTTGCGTGTTGTTGTGGTGTTGTTGTCTTGTGGTGTGTGTTTGTCTTATTAGTGTGTGTTGTCTTGTTAGTGTGTGTTGTCTATAGTGTGTGTTGTCTTGTGGTGTGTGTTGTCTTATTGGTGTGTTGTCTTATTTGCGTGTTGTTGTTGGTGTGTGTTGTCTTATTAGTGTGTGTTGTCTTATTAGTGTGTGTTGTTGTGGTGTGTGTTGTCTTATTTTAGGTGTTGTCTTATTAGTGTGTGTTGTCTTATTAGTGCGTGTTGTCTTATTGGTGTGTGTTGTCTTATTAGTGCGTGTTGTCTTGTGCGTGTGTTATTAGTGTGTGTTGTCTTATTAGTGCGTGTTGTTCTTATTAGTGCGTGTTGTCTTATTTGCACGTGTTGTCTTATTAGTGTGTGTTGTCTTATTAGTGCGTGTTGTCTTATTAGTGCGTGTTGTCTTATTTGCACGTGTTGTCTTATTAGTGCGTGTTGTCTTATTATTAGTGCGTGTTGTCTTATTAGTGCGTGTTGTCTTATTAGTGCGTGTTGTCTTATTAGTGCGTGTTGTCTTATTAGTGTGTGTTGTCTTATTTGGATGTGTTGTCTTATTAGTGCGTGTTGTCTTATTTGGATGTGTTGTCTTATTTGGATGTGTTGTCTTATTAGTGCGTGTTGTCTTATTAGTGCGTGTTGTCTTATTAGTGTGTGTTGTCTTATTTGGATGTGTTGTCTTATTAGTGCGTGTTGTCTTATTAGTGTGTGTTGTCTTATTAGTGTGTGTTGTCTTATTAGTGCGTGTTGTCTTATTAGTGTGTGTTGTCTTATTAGTGCGTGTTGTCTTATTAGTGTGTGTTGTCTTATTAGTGCGTGTTGTCTTATTAGTGCGTGTTGTCTTATTAGTGCGTGTTGTCTTATTAGTGTGTGTTGTCTTATTAGTGCGTGTTGTCTTATTAGTGCGTGTTGTCTTATTTGCGTGTTGTCTTATTAGTGCGTGTTGTCTTATTTGCACGTGTTGTCTTATTAGTGCGTGTTGTCTTATTAGTGCGTGTTGTCTTATTAGTGTGTTGTCTTATTAGTGTGTGTTGTCTTATTAGTGTGTGTTGTCTTATTAGTGCGTGTTGTCTTATTAGTGCGTGTTGTCTTATTAGTGCGTGTTGTCTTATTAGTGCGTGTTGTCTTATTAGTGCGTGTTGTCTTATTTGCGCGTGTTGTCTTATTAGTGCGTGTTGTCTTATTAGTGCGTGTTGTCTTATTAGTGCGTGTTGTCTTATTTGCACGTGTTGTCTTATTAGTGCGTGTTGTCTTATTAGTGCGTGTTGTCTTATTAGTGTGTGTTGTCTTATTAGTGCGTGTTGTCTTATTAGTGTGTGTTGTCTTATTAGTGTGTGTTGTCTTATTAGTGCGTGTTGTCTTATTAGTGCGTGTTGTCTTATTAGTGTGTGTTGTCTTATTAGTGCGTGTTGTCTTATTAGTGCGTGTTGTCTTATTAGTGTGTGTTGTCTTATTAGTGTGTGTTGTCTTATTAGTGCGTGTTGTCTTATTAGTGTGTGTTGTCTTATTAGTGTGTGTTGTCTTATTTGTGCGTGTTGTCTTATTAGTGTGTGTTGTCTTATTAGTGTGTGTTGTCTTATTAGTGTGTGTTGTCTTATTAGTGTGTGTTGTCTTATTAGTGCGTGTTGTCTTATTAGTGCGTGTTGTCTTATTAGTGTGTGTTGTCTTATTAGTGCGTGTTGTCTTATTTGGACGTGTTGTCTTATTTGGACGTGTTGTCTTATTTGCACGTGTTGTCTTATTTGGACGTGTTGTCTTATTTGCACGTGTTGTCTTATTTGGACGTGTTGTCTTATTTGGACGTGTTGTCTTATTAGTGCGTGTTGTCTTATTAGTGCGTGTTGTCTTATTTGCACGTTTTGTCTTATTTGCACGTGTTGTCTTATTAGTGTGTGTTGTCTTATTTGGACGTGTTGTCTTATTTGGACGTGTTGTCTTATTAGTGCGTGTTGTCTTATTAGTGCGTGTTGTCTTATTTGCACGTGTTGTCTTATTTGGACGTGTTGTCTTATTAGTGCGTGTTGTCTTATTAGTGCGTGTTGTCTTATTTGGACGTGTTGTCTTATTTGCACGTGTTGTCTTATTAGTGCGTGTTGTCTTATTAGTGCATGCTGTGGCCTCTCAGGGCCACCGTACTTATCATCCTCATATCACTAACGTATATACATAACCTTATCATCCTCATATCACTAACGTATATACATAACCTTATCATCCTCATATCACTAACGTATATACATAACCTTATCATCCTCATATCACTAACGTATATACATAACCTTATCATCCTCATATCACTAACGTATATACATAACCTTATCATCCTCCTTATCACTAACGTATATACATTAACCTTATCTACGCTATATCATCCTCATATCACTAACGTATATACATAACCTTATCATCCTCATATCACTAACGTATATACATAACCTTATCATCCTCATATCACTAACGTATATACATAACCTTATCATCCTCATATCACTAACGTATATACATAACCTTATCATCCTCATATCACTAACATATATACATAACCTTATCATCCTCATATCACTAACATATATACATAACCTTATCATCCTCATATCACTAACATATATACATGACCTTATCATCCTCATCACTAACGTCACCCATCTATGCTCTTACATCCCAGCAGATTATTTGTGTCGCATTACGTTTTTTTTGCCATCGGCATTTGTCTTTACAACATCAGTGATGCGGAGCATTTTAGTAAAGCCACTGTAGCAAAGCACCGTCAGAAGAGTGACTGAAACGTGTTTTAAACGTTTTTAACCCTCATGCCCTCCTTAAAAAAACTTACTCTCGACACCTTCGTGGCAAAAATATCCACGCACACAAAAACTGTTATTAAATCATCATATATCAATATTTTTTTCTGCTTTTTTTCATAAATCACTTAAACAACTTCTTACCTAATCAAAACCACCAAACATTCAATCATTTTCAGGATTTTAACCCTTTAAATGCCAGTTTATTTATTTGAAGTATTTCATTTTTTATTACAAAAAAACACAAAAAATGATTTTTTTCCCATATAATGAATAATATGTAGATGGGGCTTTGGTGGTGATTAGAGGCTTGGATATGTCAAAGATAAGCAACAAAACTGATTTGATTGCATTAGTACTTTTTAATGTAATTCCAGATACTCCCTCTGGACACCTTCGAGGCAAAAATGGCCCCATTGACTTCCATTATAACCACATGTTTTGATCTCACTGCCTTTACAGTATAAAACCATGCATTCTGTAATGTCAGCATTTCATTTGGAAGAAAACTAGTCATATTTAACATTTTTACAGTATTTCACCAGATTCAACCATTTTGCCCTTGTAGGCCGATGCATGCAAGCAATGATCATTTTAGGGCTGAAAAAAGGCATATTTTGAAGGATGCATTTCATGTTTCTTTGAAGACGTGCTTGAATAAAAACATTGTCTCCTGCATGTGCTGTAAACTGGCGCTTATCATTTCAAATATACACATATACACACACACACACACACATATACACACACGCGCGCACACACAGACACACACACACACACACACACAGAGCTCCATAATATAACTATAATTTCATGCATCGACCTACAAGGGCAAAATGGTTGAATCTGGTGAAATACTGTAAAAATGTCAAATATGACTAGTTTTCTTCCAAATGAAATGCTGATATTACAGAATGCATGGTTTTATACTGTAAAGGCAGTGAGATCAAAACATGTGGTTATAATGGAAGTCAATGGGGCCATTTTTGCCTCGAAGGTGTCCAGAGGGAGTATCTGGAATTACATAAAAAATACTAATGCAATCAAATCAGTTTTGTTGCTTATCTTTGACATTGACATTTTGACATATCCAAGCCTCTAATCACCACCAAAGCCCCATCAAAAAAACATTTTTTGTGTTTTTTTTTTTTATAAATGACATACTTCAAATACATAAACTGTCATTTAAAGGGTTAAAATCCTGAAAATGATTGAATGTTTGGTGGTTTTGATTGGGTAAGAAGTTGTTTAAGTGATTTATGAAAAAAAAGCAGAAAAAAATATTGATATATGATGATTTAATAACAGTTTTTGTGTGCGTGGCCATTTTTGCCACGAAGGTGTCCAAAGGGTACAAAATGAATCATTTAAGTATAAAAGACATGTAAGAGTAAAAAACACTGGATTTAAAAAATTTGACTGAAAAGAAAGGTTCCTACAAAATTTCATGCCATAAGCAGTAACACAGCAAAAATTATCACAAAATGAAAAAGAAAACTTGAGAAAAATGTACAAAAATGACTGAGGAGGGCATGAGGGTTAAAAGGAGTTCCACAGTATTGCAGGTGAATGATGTATATAAATAAAAGATTATGGATTATAATTCTGATAATGATGGTGCTGCAGCCTCAGAATGGGATTAGTAGGACTAGGACTTTTTCGTCCGAAATGAAATAGATTATAGGTTCAATACCATTTCTCCAGTAATGTTAGGCTATACTTATGATTAAATATGATATACACTATTGGAATATACGCATTTACTCTAGCAGCAATTTTCTCCCACGCAAATTCTCTTTTGCAGCAGCCGCTGTGTTTTCTTTTTAACCCGCAGTATGTGCGTATGAGTATTTCCTCTGACCCGTTTGTTTGTGGTTGTTACCATGGTGCCTTTTTATTGTGGTGGTGAACCTACTCTGGGTTGATTGAACCAACTCATATCAGCTGTTCTGAAACCGAAAACTCGGAGTTTCCATCTCAGGGTAAATCAGCTCAGACATCAGAGGCCCGTTCCAGGAAGAGGTTTAACAAACTCTGAGTCTAACCCTGAACTCTGAGTTGATTTACCCTGAGATGGAAACTCTGAGTTTTCGGTTCCAGAACAGCTGATTTGAGTTGATTCAATCAACTCGGAGTAGGTTCACTCAGGGTTACGCGCGTGCACATAAGGCAGTATGAATGGAGCCATGATTCTACGATTCACCATGGCAACAACCACAAACAAACTGGTCGGCGGAAATACTCATGCGCACAAACAGCGAGTTTGAACATGCCTTTCATTAAAAAAGCAAGACAGCGGCTGCTGCTGCAAAAGAGAGAATTGGTGTGGGAGAAAATTGCTGCTCGAGTCAATGCGTACGCATTAACAGTGTATTAATTTCATATTTAATCACAGTTAACTTATAATATTAGGCTACTGGTGAAAACTGGAATTGTAGGTTACACCTATAATTTCATTCAGATGCAATCCTGCAGGCGAAAAAGTAAACTATACTAATCCCATTCTGAGGCTGCAGCAACATGATCATTAACAGAACTATAAGTATAATCATTTCTTTCTTTTTAATGGCTCTCACTGGTTTGTGTCCAGGGAACACGTTAAAAAACGTTTCAGAGCGATCACACTTTTCTGACGGCTCTACATACAGTGGCTTTACTATTACAGTATGATCCGCTGCTGTTATAAAGAAAACTGCCGTTTGCAAAAAACGTAATGCGACACAAAGAATCTGCTGGGATGTTAAAGCCTGTCCACGATGTTGAACTAGTGGAAGGATAAGGTATCTACATATCTAATAGACTGTGATAGAATACACCTCTCAAATCGGTTATGTGGAAATGAAAAAACTCAATGCCTATCATCTCCCGACGTAAACTCTCTGAATTAATACAGCTTTTTCATCAACGGGATCGTCGACTAAAAGGACATGACATGTTTGAGAAAAAAAACATTTTATAGTCTGCCTAACATAAACCAATACGTTTTTTTATTCATGCAGATAACAAACTGCATTAAAATGCACCTGATACAGACTGAATGAATGAATGAGGAAATGAGTTTCCCCTCCCTCTGAGAGGGAGGAGAATGAGAGAAACTCGAGGTTTCTTGAAGAAAACCTGCTCCCGACCAGGTTAGGTTCACAGACTCAGTTACCATAGTAACTGACTCTGAGGTTAAGTTACCATAGTAACTGACTCTGATGTTAAGTTACCTCTCTTTCTGGAAAGGAAAACCCAGAGTTTCCCTTATCTCAGGGTTAACCAACTCAGAGTTTTCACTAAACCTGCTTTCTGGAACGCGCCTCAGGGATAGACTCAGAGTTTGTTAAACCTCCTTCCTGAAATAGGGCCCTGAGGCCTGGACTACGAAGCAGGATTTGGCATTAGCGAGCTAACTTCAGGTTTAACCCAGGATTTTCTGTATCACGAAGGTGGATCACTTGTTAATGGGTTCAATCGCCATGGTAACTCATGCTGAACACCTAACCTGGTCGGGAGCAGGTTAAATTCAATTTTATTTATAGTATCAAATCATAACAAAAGTTATCTCGAGACACTTTCCAAAACCCCAACAATTACAGTAATTCCATCAAGAGCAAGCATTAGCAGTGGCTATCGCGACAGTGGCAAGGAAAAACTCCCATTTAGGAAGAAACCTCGGCAGACCCAGACTCTTGGTAGGCGGTGTCTGATGGGCCGGTTGGGGGTGTGATGAACAGTGGCAATAATAGTCACATTAAAGGTCACAGTGACGTCGAAGGTCATCGTGGAAGTTCATGTCATAGCAGGGCACATCGTGTCATACTGAGTAGTGCAGTCCCCTATACCGGATCCAGACTACTCTGTGCATAGGAACATCACAGCAGGGCGTTGCGGGATGAAACGTGGCGCTGCAAAGCATGGGTGGATGCAGCGGATGCAGCGGATGCAGCAGGATGCAGCCGGGATTTGCAGAGAATCACAGAGCATAGCTCTGCGAAGAAGAAACATAAGGACTCCGGGGAGTAAACTCCCCAGAGCTAGATTAGTAACAAGCAATTCTGGGACAGGATGCATATAGAAGTAACAAGTAGAGAAGAGAGAGCAGCTCAGTGTGTCATAGGAAGGAAACAGCAACCCCTGCAGTCTAGAATTGTAATAGCATAACTAACTACGAGGAGAAGCAGGTGGGCCGGGTTAGGTGGACGCTGCAACTCCTCACTCCCTAACTATAAGCTTTATCAAAGAGGAGGGTTTTAGTTTTACTCTTGATTTGCTGGCGCTGTGTGCCCCTCGAACCCAGACTGGGAGCTGGTTCCATAGAAGCGGAGCCTGATAGCTGAAGGCCCTGGCCCCCAGTCTACTTCCAGAGACTCTAGGAACCACAAGTAGCCCGCATTCGGGGGGCGCAGTGCCCTAGTGGGACAATAAGGTACTAAGAGCTCTTCTAGGTATGATGGTGCTTGACCATTTAGAGCTTTGTAAGTCAGGAGGAGGATTTTAAATTCGATCCTAGACTTCACAGGGAAGCCAATGCAGAGAAGCTAATACAGGAGAAATATGATCTCTTCTCTTAGTTCTCGTCAGAACACGCAGCATGCGCATCTGGATCAGCTGGAGAGCCTTAAGGGACTTATTTGGACAACCTGATAATAAGGAATTGCAGTAATCTAGTCGGGAGAAGCACGTAGCATGGACTAGTTTTTCAGCATCATTCTGAGACAGGATATTCCTGATTTTGGCAATGTTACGAAGATGGAAAAAGGCTATTCTTGAGGTTTGTTTTAAATGGGCGTTGAAGGATATATCCTGATCAAAAATAACTCCCAAATTTCTGACCGCAGTGCTGGAGGCCAGGGCAATACCATCCAGAGTAGCTATATCTTCAAAACGAAGTTCGGCAGTCGCGTTGGTCCTATCACAATAACTTCCGTTTTGTCTGAGTTTAACATCAGGAAGTTGTGGGTCATCCAGGATTTTATATCCTCAACACACGTTGAAGTCTTGCTAACTGACCACTTTCATCTGGCTTAATTGACAGATATAATTGGGGGGTATCGTCGCGTAGCAGTGATAGTTAATTGAGTGTTTCCTAATAATATGTCCTAGAGGAAGCATATATAAGGAAAATAGAATTGGTCCAAGCACTGAGCCTTGAGGAACGCCATGGCTGACTTTGGCGTGCTTGGAGGGTTTATCGTTAATGTTAACAAATTGGGATCGCTCAGAGAAATAAGACTTAAACCAGCTTAGTGCAGTTCCTTTAATTCCGACTAAGTGTTCTAATCTCTGTAACAGGATTGTATGATCAATAGTGTCAAAAGCAGCACTAAGATCTAGTAAAACAAGAATGGAGACAAGTCCTTTGTCTGCAGCTGTTAGAAGGTCATTAGTAATTTTCACCAGTGCCGTCTCTGTGCTATGATTCTTTCTAAATCCTGATTGAAAATCATCAAATAAACTGTTGCTATGTAGAAATCCACATAACTGATTAGCAACCACCTTCTCAAGGATCTTGGATAGAAAGGGAAGGTTAGATATAGGTCTATAGTTTGCTAAGACCTCAGGATCCAGGGTTGGTTTTTTTCGAAGAGGTTTTATCACAGCTATTTTAAATGACTGCGGTACATAACCTGTTAATAAGGACATATTGATCATATCTAGTAGTGAAGTGTTTACCACGGGTAACGCTTCTTTGAGTAGCCTCGTTGGGATGGGGTCCAAGAGACAGGTAGATGGCTTAGCTGAGGATATCTTTAACATTAATTGTTGAAGGTCTATAGGATAAAAGCAGTTTAAGTATATGTCCGGATTAGTCGTTCGTTCTAGCGGTCCTGTATTTAAAGATGAACTGTTAGAAGTTGAGGGCAAAAGGTGATTAATTTTATCTCTAATTGTTATAATTTTATCATTGAAGAAGCTCATGAAGTCATCACTACTCAGAGCTAGAGGAATAGATGGCTCAGTAGAGCTATGACTGTCTGTCAGCCTGGCTACAGTGCTGAAAAGAAACCTTGGGGTTGTTCTTATTTTCTTCTATTAGTGAAGAGTAATAGTCTGATCTGGCTTTTCTTAAGGCCTTCCTATAGGTTTTGAGACTTTCTTGCCAATCCCGGACGGGATTCTTCCACTTTGGTGGAGCGCCACTTACCCTCGAGGTTTGCGAGACTTGTTTCAATCTGCGAGGTTTGTTCGTTATACCAAGGAGCTTTTTTCCTTCGCTTCATCGTCTTCTTTTAGAGAAGAGAAGCGACAGAGTCCAAGGTCGTCCGTAGGCAAGTCGCAGCACCGTCCACAAATGCATCAACCCGAGAGGGACTGAGGTTAACATAGAGGTCCTCTGTTATTCTAAGGCACGACATAGAGTCAAATGCTGTTGTAATATCTTCCTTAAATTTAGCTATAGCACTGTCAGATAGGCATCTAGTGTAGAAGCCATTATCTAGTTTAGTATGGTCAGGTAGCAAGAATTCAAAAGTAATTAAAAAATGATCTGATAATACTGCGGAAATATTCTTAAGTCCTCAATTTCAATACCATATGCCAGCACAAGGTCGAGGGTGTGGTTAAAACAGTGCGTCGCCTTGTGCACACTCTGACTGAAACCGATTGAATCCAGTAATGTGTTGAAAGCAGTACTAAGGCTATTGCTGTCAACGTCCACATGGATATTAAAATCACCTACAATAAGTACTTTGTCTGATTTAAGGACTACACATGATAAAAACTCTGAGAATTCAGATAAAAATTCAGAATACGGACCTGGAGCTCGGTAGACAACAACAAATATAATTGGCTGTTCTGATTTCCGTGTTGGATGTTGAAGATTAAGAACAAGACTTTCAAAAGAGTTATAATTCAGTTTGGGTTTAGGGTTAATTAACAGGCTTGAATCAAATATGGCTGCAACTCCCCCTCCTCGGCCGGAGCCTCTAGGAATTTGAGTATTAATATGACTGGGAGGAGTCGCTTCATTTAGACTAACATATTCTTCATGGCCCAGCCATGTTTCAGTAAGACAGAATAGATCAATTTGATTATCAGATATCAATTCATTTACTAGTACTGCTTTAGAAGACAGAGATCTGATATTTAGTAATCCACATCTAATTTTCGTCTCCTTTTCTATCATTGCAGTGGTAGTTTTAATTCCAATTAGGTTGTTAATTAGTTGCCCTCTATTCCATTTTTTGTTGTTTTTTTTATAATTGGAATAGTACTAGTACTACATGTTACTGGAATAGTACTAGTACTACCGCGTTACTGGAATAACACTAGTACTACATGTTATCCTGCAGAAAATCATTTTCAGATTCATCCACTTGTATAGTGCTATCAGGATCAATGCCTGGGGGACATGAATCTGTGATATTTTCAACATAATGTCAATACTTGCCTTTCAGTTTCGTTATGTTGTCAGATAGCATCCTGGCTCCGTGTCGGTTTGGGTGGAGACCATCACGCTTCAGCAGGTTGGGCATCTCCCAGAACAAGTTGAAGTTGTCGACATAGGGAATGCTCAGGGAAGTGCAGAGTGGTTCCAGCCAGGTGTGGAGCCAGAACAGTCTGGACCATCTCTCAGCACCCTTCCTGTAGGTAGGTAGAGGCCCAGAGATGACAATCCGGCTTACCTGTGCCCATCAGGGTGGAGAGGAGTGTGGTGAAGTCTCTCCGAGTGCTGTCGACCGTCCCTCTCTGATGTCGGTTTGTTGCCCACATGCACGATGATGTTGTCGACCTTGGCGTGGGGCGAGGATGCCGGGAAAGTTTGTGCTGGATGTCACGGACCTTGGCACCGGGGAAGCAGTAGACCTTAGAGGGACCGCTAGGTAAAGGGGGAATGTGGAGGTTCCTTACCATGGAGCTTCGGATGATCAGCGTGGAGGTTGATGAGTCCGAGGGGGAGAGTCTGCCCCTCAGTGGGCGGCGTCGGTTGTGTCGCTGGACCAGGATGAGCTGCGTGGGGCGCGGAGAAGGGAACTCCCTCGTCGTTCGGTCAGAATGCTGTAGCGGTTTTCTAGTCGTAGGGGTTGGGCTGGGGCTGAGCGTTGTCCTGACCGCCTGCTCTGGTGCTTGCCTACACGGCCCGGCTCCGGCTGGTGTGGAGTGGAGCTGGTCAGCAGAGCTGGCTGGGTCTCCGGCAGAAGCCGAGGAGAGACAACAGGGACAGAGGTTGTATTAGTGCGTGGTGGGGTGAGAGTAGTGCAGGGCACAGTGGAATCAAGACATCCGACAGTGTATGTGTGAGGAGAACTTCCAATGATAATGGAGTCGAGGAACTGTTCACTTGCCTTGATCTGGTGGAGAGTCGATATTCTGGCTTCAAGTTCCACTATCTTCTGGCTGAACAGGAGGCACGAGTCACAGCCAGGTGAACAGCTGAGGGGGGGCATCGTGTAGCTTGCTAGTTTAGCTAGTAGCAACGTTGATGGAGGCCTTTTCCTAAAACCTAAAAACCTTCACAAGTCGAAATACAATGCAGGTGCTCCTGCTTGTATTAGCAAGCTGTGGATAGCTCGTTACTGTTACCAAAATATGGAATAGATTAGATTTCCCAGGAGGCAAAATCCTGAGTGGTTCGCTTTAACTCCCGCTAGCAGGCAGGCTAACTGCCCGTTAGCACAACAAATACCTAGACGTTAGCTAACGGAGCGGAGGAAAGTTTTGCAAACAACGGAGAAACTGCGGCCAGACAGGTCCGGTTAAAATACAGCTAAAACGGTGTAATTAGTGACTGTATTTCGTTGTGGAGGACTTAAAATCGCAAGACGTTAAGCGTCTGCCGTTATCGTCTGTAACAAGAAACAAGAAGTCAACACTTGCCTTTTCACTAATGCAGTCAGCAACTAATGCAGTTGATTGAACTAGTTGTTAACCACCGTCATGACACGTTAAGTTGGAGATTAGAGATCAACCGGTGTTAAAGCACCGCCTACTGACCAATCAATACTCAGTGTTAAAGCACCGCCTACTGACCAATCAATACTCAGTGTTAAAGCACCGCCTACTGACCAATCAATACTCAGTGTTAAAGCACCGCCTACTGACCAATCAATACTCAGTGTTAAAACACCGCCTACTGACCAATCAATACTCAGTGTTAAAGCCCGCCTACTGACCAATCAATACTCAGTGTTAAAGCACCGCCTACTGCCCAATCAATACTCAGTGTTTAAAGCACCGCCTACAGCCCAATCAATACTCAGTGTTAAAGCACCACCTACTGACCAATCAATACTCAGTGTTAAGCAACGCCACTAACCGACCAATCAATACTCAGTGTTAAAAGCAACGCCCTACGGCCAATCAGAAGATCAGTGCTTAAAAGAGAGAGAGAGAGAGGGGGAGAAAGGGAGAAAGGGGGAGAGAGGGGTGCGCTTATAAAAGATAAAACATTTAGAGACCGACAACCACGGGGTTGATTGGTATTTTTATGAAATATGTATATTTTAATGGGAGGCATTTGAGCCGTGTGTCACCAATGTGCATATCTGTTTGAATTATGTTTTTATATTTTTTTATTTGCTCTCACGGTTGCTTCCCACTGCCAGGGTTGCAACTGAAATAATAGGCTAAAGCAACGACAGTTTATGGAAAGCACCAGTCTAATTATGGTCAGATCTTGGTCCTGACTGGTGGGGAAGTGATATTAATAAGCGTGATTTAAACATCTACAGCATCGGCTATTTTTTTTTGCCACCTTTCCTTCCTGTTTTAGGAAGCAGCGACTGTATTGCGTTTTCCCTGTAAAATCAAGTGTTCTTCATATTTATGGAGAAATTATAATTTGCTCTTCTTATATATAACATAAAATAAACATCTGGTAGATGTTTGTGATTGGTCGTGGTGCGCACACACCGCCTCTTTTATGTGAACACGCGTGCCGCTGGATTGGGAAACCCTGAGTTGACTTAACTAGTTGATAACCAGCGTCGTAGTACAGGTTATCCGGGACCGCGGTTGTTAGGTTAGGTGAAGCTGGATAACTTAAAGAGATCCAGGGCATGTTGATCTTGCTTCGTAGTACAGGCCTCAGGTCCTGTCCCCTGACCAATCGGCTATCCAAACCTTAACCATTCAAGGTCAAATGCCTAACCCCAACCAACGACCACTATGGCCATAGTGGTTGATTAGTGGGATTTGTAATTTTGCTCACAGGATGGCCTCTAGTTATTTTCTTTCTGCAGCTATCAGGAAACAATCCGCCTTCTCTCACCACCATGAAGTCAGACACAACAGAACTGTTTCCTCTGGAACCTTTCAGAATAAAATACAGGGACCTACATGCTTCTGTTACTGTTGCAGTGATGTGTGGAAGAGGAAGTGTCTCCATATCAGTCAGAGGACACTTACTTAGTTCACACTCATTAACTCAGTATTTCTTCAAAAATCATCTTTACTCAAGTCCTACATTTCCCCTCAGACCAGAGGCTTTAAAGGCCCATTAGTGTGTGTGTGTGTGTGTGTGTGTGTGTGTGTGTGTGAGTGTGAGTGTGTGTGTGTGTGTGTGTGTGCGTGTGTGTGTTCATGTGTCCGTGGCTCCATCTAGTGGACTAATAGCAGAACTACAGCAGCTTCCTCTGACTGCATTCAACTGATGTAAAAGAGACAAGCAGAGCCAGTGAGTGGAGGAGCAGCAGGAGCATGATGATGGGTTTCCTCTCCAGATGAAAGACTGAGTTCAGCAGCATGGATCAGTGACAGGTTGCATTTTGGTGAGAGTTACGCTTTAACTCAGTTTATTACAATGTTAAAACTATATTAGATTCTTCTTTTTTATTTAACTAAAATAATGTAATGTCTGTCGATCATCATGTAAATTAAATAAATAACTTTTATACGACATTATTTAGATCCAAATTATTTTCATCATTATTGGGGGTTAGCTTTAAGATTAGAACAGTCAGAGGAGGAAATAATAAGAAAGTGATATAAATAACAAAGATGTTTAGTATTTTTTAACGAGGCTTTTATTTTGAAGAGCCGGGAAGGTGCAGCGCGTGAACCGGAAGCAGCAGCAGCCGCAGCAGCAGCAGCTGTGTTGTTGTTGTTGTTGTCTTGTTGTTGTGTTGTTGTGTTGACGGACGGTTTGATAGCAGAGACTCGCCTGGAGGACAGCAACGACCAGAACCAGGTGAGACCCGGTCCAGACCCGGGTTGGAACCCGAGCTGACGATGTTAACCGTGCTAACTGTGCTAACCGTGCTAACAGCAGGCAGGCCGCTCCGTGCTAACCTCTCCTTGCTAACTAAACCCGATTCTGGTTCAGTTCTGGCCCCGTCGGATCTGTCCCGGGTCCTGTTAGTCCCGCTGTGTGTGAACAGACCCGGGATGAAGCGGGTCAGCGGCCCGTGGCCCTGTTCGGACCGGTTCAGATCACTTTGTTCTAAATGTTTGTAAATATATGACATCATCAACAATATCCCTATATGAATCAAAAGTATTCATATATAAACGGAGATGTTATTATTTCATACTGAACTGTTAATATTTAGATTGGTTTGGTCAGGGTTAGGTTATACACACTACTATATATACTGTATATATATACTGTATATATGTATATATACAAAAACCGCGACTGAGACACAGATTATATATATAAAAATGTCCAAAGAACAGACTATCCAACATGTCTTCATCAGAAAATGCTATATTCAGAAAAAGAGTTTATTGGGAATATGCTGTTTAAACGACCTGTATCAAATTCTGAATATTGTCATATTCTGGATAATAGGGGAATACTGGTGTACATGTAAACATACTCAATGACACCAGTGTTCAGTGTGACACCAGAAATCAGAAAAGGTTTTATTGCCACAATAAATAATATCTACAGTACGTGGTGATTGGTGCATACATAAACAAACGTATTAAAAATTCATATGAAATAAACAATAATTACAATACAAAATAAAAGTTTTGCATGAGAATAAGAGGCTGAATGGGTTCAGAATGTAACTAATATCATTTGTGTAATGTGCAGATGTGAAGGTTAGTGCAGCATGTAGCGTCTGACTGAGTTGTAGTTCATCGTGATGTAGTTCTACAGTTTTCTCCTCTCTGTTCATCGTGTTAACGGCAGCAGCAGTTTCTCGCTGACTGTCCCAGTGTTAGTCCTGTGATTTACAGCGTTAGTCCTGTGATTTACAGCGTTAGTCCTGTGATTTACAGCGTTAGCGTCCTGTGATTTACAGCGTTAGAGTCCTGTGATTTACAGCGTTAGTCCTGTGATTTACAGCGTTAGCGTCCTGTGATTTACAGCGTTAGAGTCCTGTGATTTACAGTGTTAGAGTCCTGTGATTTACAGTGTTAGAGTCCTGTGATTTACAGTGTTAGAGTCCTGTGATTTACAGCGTTAGAGTCCTGTGATTTACAGTGTTAGAGTCCGGTGATGATTTACAGCATTAGAGTCCTGTGATTTACAGCATTAGAGTCCTGTGATGATTTACAGCGTTAGTCCTGTGATTTACAGCATTAGAGTCCTGTGATGATTTACAGCATTAGAGTTCTGTGATGATTTACAGCATTAGAGTTCTGTGATGATTTACAGCGTTAGTCCTGTGATTTACAGCGTTAGTCCTGTGATGATTTAAAGCATTAGAGTCCTGTGATTTACAGTGTTAGAGTCCTGTGATTTACAGTGTTAGAGTCCTGTGATTTACAGCATTAGAGTCCTGTGATGATTTACAGCATTAGTCCTGTGATTTACAGCGTTAGAGTCCTGTGATTTACAGTGTTAGGGTCCTGTGATTTACAGCATTAGTCCTGTGATTTACAGCGTTAGAGTCCGGTGATTTACAGTGTTAGGGTCCTGTGATTTACAGCATTAGAGTCCTGTGATGATTTACAGCGTTAGTCCTGTGATTTACAGCGTTAGAGTCCTGTGATTTACAGCGTTAGTCCTGTGATTTACAGTGTTAGAGTCCTGTGATTTACAGCGTTAGTCCTGTGATTTACAGCGTTAGAGTTCTGTGATTTACAATGTTAGAGTTCTGTGATTTACAGTGTTAGAGTCCTGTGATTTACAGCGTTAGAGTCCTGTGATTTACAGTGTTATGGTCCTGTGATTTACAGTGTTAGCGTCCTGTGATTTACAGTGTTAGAGTCCTGTGATGATTTACAGCATTAGAGTCCTGTGATTTACGCGTTAGTCCTGTGATTTACAGCGTTAGAGTTCTGTGATTTACAGCATTAGAGTCCTGTGATGATTTACAGCATTAGTCCTGTGATTTACAGTGTTAGAGTCCTGTGATTTACAGCGTTAGTCCTGTGATTTACAGCATTAGAGTCCTGTGATGATTTACAGCATTAGTCCTGTGATTTACAGCGTTAGAGTCCTGTGATTTACAGTGTTAGGGTCCTGTGATTTACAGCATTAGTCCTGTGATTTACAGCGTTAGAGTCCGGTGATTTACAGCATTAGAGTCCTGTGATGATTTACAGCGTTAGTCCTGTGATTTACAGCGTTAGAGTCCTGTGATTTACAGCGTTAGTCCTGTGATTTACAGTGTTAGAGTCCTGTGATTTATAGCGTTAGTCCTGTGATTTACAGCGTTAGTCCTGTGATTTACAGCGTTAGAGTCCTGTGATGATTTACAGCATTAGAGTCCTGTGATTTACAGCGTTAGAGTCCTGTGATTTACAGTGTTAGAGTCCTGTGATGATTTACAGCATTAGAGTCCTGTGATTTACAGTGTTAGAGTCCTGTGATTTACAGTGTTAGAGTCCTGTGATGATTTACAGCATTAGAGTCCGGTGCAGTGTTACGGTGTACTTGTCTTTTTTACAGTGTTAGAGTCCCTGTGATTTACAGTGTTAGAGTCCTGTGATGATTTACAGCATTAGAGTCCTGTGATTTACAGTGTTAGAGTCCTGTGATTTACAGTGTTAGAGTCCTGTGATTTACAGTGTTAGAGTCCTGTGATGATTTACAGCATTAGAGTCCTGTGATTTACAGTGTTAGAGTCCTGTGATGATTTACAGCATTAGAGTCCGTGAGATTTACAGCTTTAATTAGTCCTGTGATTTACAGCATTAGAGTCCGTGATGATTTACAGCATTAGAGTCCTGTGATGATTTACAGCATTAGAGTCCTGTGATTTACAGTGTTAGAATCCTGTGATTTACAGCATTAGAGTCCTGTGATTTACAGTGTTAGAGTCCTGTGATTTACAGCATTAGAGTCCTGTGATGATTTACAGCGTTAGTCCTTTGATTTACAGCATTAGAGTCCTGTGATGATTTACAGCATTAGAGTCCTGTGATTTACAGCATAGTGTCCTGTGATTTACAGCGTTAGTCCTGTGATGATTTACAGCATTAGAGTCCTGTGATTTACAGTGTTAGAGTCCTGTGATGATTTACAGCATTAGAGTCCTGTGATGATTTACAGCGTTAGTCCTGTGATTTACAGTGTTAGAGTCCTGTGATTTATAGCGTTAGTCCTGTGATTTACAGTGTTAGTCCTGTGATTTACAGCGTTTAGAGTCCTGTGATTTACAGTGTTATGGTCCTGTGATTTACAGTGTTAGCGTCCTGTGATTTACAGTGTTAGAGTCCTGTGATGATTTACAGCATTAGAGTCCTGTGATTTACGCGTTAGTCCTGTGATTTACAGCGTTAGAGTTCTGTGATTTACAGCATTAGAGTCCTGTGATTTACAGCATTAGTCCTGTGATTTACAGTGTTAGAGTCCTGTGATTTACAGCGTTAGTCCTGTGATTTACAGCATTAGAGTCCTGTGATGATTTACAGCATTAGTCCTGTGATTTACAGCGTTAGGATCCTGTGTTTACAGTGTTAGGGTCCTGTGATTTACAGCATTAGTCTGTGATTTACGAGTTAGAGTCCGGTGATTTACAGCATTAGAGTCCGGTGATGTTTACAGTTAGTCCTGTGATTTACAGCGTTAGAGTCCTGTGATTTACAGCGTTGCGTCCTGTGATTTACAGTGTTAGAGTCCTGTGATTTATAAGCGTTAGTCATGTTTTACAGCGTTAGAGTCCTGTGATGATTTACAGCATTAGAGTCCTGTGATTTACAGCGTTAGAGTCCTGTGATTTACAGTGTTAGAGTCCTGTGATGATTTACAGCATTAGAGTCCTGTGATTTACAGTGTTAGAGTCCTGTGATTTACAGTGTTAGAGTCCTGTGATGATTTACAGCATTAGAGTCCTGTGAGTTACAGTGTTAGAGTCCTTTGATTTACAGTGTTAGAGTCCTGTGATTTACAGTGTTAGAGTCCTGTGATGATTTACAGCATTAGAGTCCTGTGATTTACAGTGTTAGAGTCCTGTGATTTACAGTGTTAGAGTCCTGTGATTTACAGTGTTAGAGTCCTGTGATGATTTACAGCATTAGAGTCCTGTGATTTACAGTGTTAGAGTCCTGTGATGATTTACAGCATTAGAGTCCTGTGATGATTTACAGCGTTAGTCCTGTGATTTACAGCATTAGAGTCCTGTGATGATTTACAGCATTAGAGTCCTGTGATGATTTACAGCATTAGAGTCCTGTGATTTACAGTGTTAGAATCCTGTGATTTACAGCATTAGAGTCCTGTGATTTACAGTGTTAGAGTCCTGTGATTTACAGCATTAGAGTCCTGTATGATTTACAGCGTTAGTCCGCTGATTTACAGCATTAGAGTCCTGTGATGATTTACAGCATTAGAGTCCTGTGATTTACAGCATAGTGTCCTGTGATTTACAGCGTTAGTCCTGTGATTTACAGCATTAGAGTCCTGTGATTTACAGTGTTAGAGTCCTGTGATTTTACAGCATTAGAGTCCTGTGATTTACAGCATTAGAGTCCTGTGATTTACGCGTTAGTCCTGTGATTTACAGCGTTAGAGTCCTGTGATTTACAGCATTAGAGTCCTGTGATGATTTACAGCGTTAGTCCTGTGATTTACAGCGTTAGAGTCCTGTGATTTACAGCGTTAGTCCTGTGATTTATAGCGTTAGTCCTGTGATTTACAGTGTTAGTCCTGTGATTTACAGCGTTAGAGTCCTGTGATGATTTACAGCATTAGAGTCCTGTGATTTACAGCGTTAGAGTTCTGTGATTTACAGTGTTAGAGTCCTGTGATTTACAGCGTTAGAGTCCTGTGATTTACAGCATTAGAGTCCTGTGATGATTTACAGCATTAGTCCTGTGATTTACAGCGTTAGAGTCCTGTGATTTACAGTGTTAGGGTCCTGTGATTTACAGCATTAGTCCTGTGATTTACAGCGTTAGAGTCCGGTGATTTACAGCATTAGAGTCCTGTGATGATTTACAGCGTTAGTCCTGTGATTTACAGTGTTAGGGTCCTGTGATTTACAGCATTAGTCCTGTGATTTACAGCGTTAGAGTCCGGTGATTTACAGCATTAGAGTCCTGTGATGATTTACAGCGTTAGTCCTGTGATTTACAGCGTTAGAGTCCTGTGATTTACAGCGTTAGTCCTGTGATTTACAGTGTTAGAGTCCTGTGATTTATAGCGTTAGTCCTGTGATTTACAGCGTTAGAGTCCTGTGATGATTTACAGCATTAGAGTCCTGTGATTTACAGCGTTAGAGTCCTGTGATTTACAGTGTTAGAGTCCTGTGATGATTTACAGCATTAGAGTCCTGTGATTTACAGTGTTAGAGTCCTGTGATTTACAGTGTTAGAGTCCTGTGATGATTTACAGCATTGGAGTCCTGTGAGTTACAGTGTTAGAGTCCTTTGATTTACAGTGTTAGAGTCCTGTGATTTACAGTGTTAGAGTCCTGTGATGATTTACAGCATTAGAGTCCTGTGATTTACAGTGTTAGAGTCCTGTGATTTACAGTGTTAGAGTCCTGTGATTTACAGTGTTAGAGTCCTGTGATGATTTACAGCATTAGAGTCCTGTGATTTACAGTGTTAGAGTCCTGTGATGATTTACAGCATTAGAGTCCTGTGATGATTTACAGCGTTAGTCCTGTGATTTACAGCATTAGAGTCCTGTGATGATTTACAGCATTAGAGTCCTGTGATGATTTACAGCATTAGAGTCCTGTGATTTACAGTGTTAGAATCCTGTGATTTACAGCATTAGAGTCCTGTGATTTACAGTGTTAGAGTCCTGTGATTTACAGCATTAGAGTCCTGTGATGATTTACAGCGTTAGTCCTGTGATTTACAGCATTAGAGTCCTGTGATGATTTACAGCATTAGAGTCCTGTGATTTACAGCATAGTGTCCTGTGATTTACAGCGTTAGTCCTGTGATTTACAGCATTAGAGTCCTGTGATTTACAGTGTTAGAGTCCTGTGATGATTTACAGCATTAGAGTCCTGTGATTTACAGCATTAGAGTCCTGTGATTTACAGCGTTAGTCCTGTGATTTACAGCGTTAGAGTCCTGTGATTTACAGCATTAGAGTCCTGTGATGATTTACAGCGTTAGTCCTGTGATTTACAGCGTTAGAGTCCTGTGATTTACAGCGTTAGTCCTGTGATTTATAGCGTTAGTCCTGTGATTTACAGTGTTAGTCCTGTGATTTACAGCGTTAGAGTCCTGTGATGATTTACAGCATTAGAGTCCTGTGATTTACAGCGTTAGAGTTCTGTGATTTACAGTGTTAGAGTCCTGTGATTTACAGCGTTAGAGTCCTGTGATTTACAGCATTAGAGTCCTGTGATGATTTACAGCATTAGTCCTGTGATTTACAGCGTTAGAGTCCTGTGATTTACAGTGTTAGGGTCCTGTGATTTACAGCATTAGTCCTGTGATTTACAGCGTTAGAGTCCGGTGATTTACAGCATTAGAGTCCTGTGATGATTTACAGCGTTAGTCCTGTGATTTACAGCATTAGAGTCCTGTGATTTACAGTGTTAGAGTCCTGTGATTTACAGTGTTAGAGTCCTGTGATTTACAGTGTTAGAGTCCTGTGATTTACAGTGTTAGAGTCCTGTGATGATTTACAGCATTAGAGTCCTGTGATGATTTACAGCGTTAGTCCTGTGAATTACAGCATTAGAGTCCTGTGATTTACAGCATTAGAGTCCTGTGATTTACAGCATTAGAGTCCTGTGATTTACAGCATTAGAGTCCTGTGATTTACAGCATTAGAGTCCTGTGATTTACAGTGTTAGAGTCCTGTGATTTACAGCATTAGAGTCCTGTGATTTAATCTACCAGCTAGCGTTGCCAATGGTGAGTTCCCAGACCCAACATCTTCCAGTTAAATTTGCTTTTAGTAAATAAATAGAAATGTAATTGTGTTAAATGTGTCGCAGGTTCCTCAATTAAATCAAATCCAAATTGTCACCTGACAGACTTTAAGATATCAATAAATCGTTGTCAAAAATAATCAATAAAATATTGTATCATTGTCAGAATAATCAATATAATGTTGTATCATTGTCAAAATAATCAATATAATATTGGAATAGTTGGAACTGAAACATCCCCAACTAACTGATATCGAATCGGGACGGAGTTGTTGGTTCTTTGTCTCTGGTACAGGACCGATCAATAATCCGTCTCCTCTCAGTGGAAGCCGTCTCCTCAGGTAGATAGTTATGTGTCTTTATGTGAAAATGTGCGTATGTGAAGCGAAAGGTTTATGAATTATGAACAGCTGTTTTAGTGACACCTGTGTTGCTGTTATTTGTTCCAGAATGTTTCTGTTACATCAGAATAAAAAGGCTCAACATCTAATATGTGAAGTTGTTATACTTAAAGTAAATAATTTGATCCTTTCTTTCTCGGTCTCGACTAGTCCTGGTCTTAGACTTGTCCTGGTCTTAGACTAGTCCTGGTGTTAGACTTGTCTTGGACTTGACTACAGCCCTGGGTTGATAGTTTCAAAGAAAACATTAGATAAGCTACAACAATACACAAGTAAAGTAAAATGGCACAAGCACTGTTCCAGATGATGACAGCTGGCGGGTTGATGGCCTGAGGAAAACACAACACAAGTACCATAAATACATCTAGATATAAGTATATATTATATACATCATAAATACATCTAGATATACGTATATAGTATACAGCATAAAGACATCTAGATATAAGTATATATTATACTACAGGTAAAAGTGCAAACACACATTAAAACACGTTAGCATTGAAGCACAGACAGAAACACTGTTATATAACAGACAGAAACTGCTAGTAGCCACAAAGACAAACATAATTCATATTATGCATATATTTATACACATTTATGTTCACAGATTTGTTTCCATTGTCTTGCATTACTATATTATTCTTTTATTGATACATGCTGCTCTGTTTTAATCATGATTTTATATTATTTATAGCCTCATTTATCAGTTTTTATTGTCTGGTCAGGTGCTATATAAATAAATGTATTCTGATTCTGATTATTAAAGGTGGCCTCCTGCTGCAGCTGCCATGGCGCTGATCTCTCTGGAAGACCTCGACGGACTGGACGATGAGCAACTGGATGATGACATCACAGACAACCCAGAGCCAATGGATGAAGACGAGCGGCTGCTGACGCACTGGCAGGCGGTCGCCAGCACGCACCACGTGTCTGTTCCTCCAGGTGAGGGCCGGGGCTTACAGTGGATGGGCGTGGTGTATATGTGAGGGTCGGGGCTTAGTCAGTCCACCCTAACCCTAACCCTGAGAGTTGCGCCTAAAAATTATGTTTGTGTCTGTCCAACTCACAGTATTTCAACTGTTAAACAACTTTTCAAAAGCACATTTAGACATAAAGCACACAGACTAACTAAACGATGGAGGCAGCTATAGAGCAGCAACTCTCATCGTGTGAGGTGGAGCACTTCCTGGTCAGCTGACCGTTAGCTTCATGTTTTAACTTCCTGTATCTGTGTTGAAGACATGACTGGACCCATACAGGAAATGACCCGCAACAATCAGCAGAGGGAGCCAATCCCCTTCACCCCAGTGTCCTGCCACGAGAAGGTAAAGACTGAACACACTCTAACTGACTCTAACAGACGCTAAAAGACTAACGGACTCTAACAGACCACAAAAGACACTTTTAACAGACTTTTGATTTTTAACAGACTGTCTCTGTCTCTCAGATGGGTGAGATTCTGTATAAATGTCTCTGTCTCTCAGATGGGAGAGGTTCTGTATAAATGTCTGTCTCTCAGATGGGAGAGGTTCTGTATAAATGTCTCTGTGTCTCAGATGGGAGAGGTTCTGTATAAATGTCTGTCTCTCAGATGGGAGAGGTTCTGTATAAATGTCTCTGTGTCTCAGATGGGAGAGGTTCTGTACGAGGAGCGCTGCGTTCCCGCCGGTCACTGGGCCACTGTGACTAAAGGAGAAGATCTGTACGAGCAGAGCATCTCGATGGGCTTCATGAAGCTGATGCGCTTCATCTGCAAAGAAAACTCTGCAGGTATAACAATCATCATCATCATACAATGTTATTATATTAAGGCAAAAGATGAAGTGTATCGTGTATTTAGGCAGATATTTGGGGATGACGGTCAGTACTGATCAGTGTGTATTGATCGTGTGTTTAGGCAGATATTTGGGGATAACAGTCAGTATTGATCAGTCTGTATTGATCCGTTTCTGTAGGCAGATATTTGGGGATGACGGTGCCGGTGATAAATCACATCCGCATCAAGCCGGACGGAAACACATTTGAGAAAGACGTCCAGACGTCCATCTTCCTGCCGGCAGAGTTCCAGCCAGATCCTCCCAGACCCTCCGACCCCGACATCACCATTGTCTACCGAGAGCCAATCAGAGTCGTCGCCAGGTCAGAACCACAGCGATCTAACGCTTTGATTGGTCGTCCTGAGTTTAGGCTGCAGAAATCCTGACACAAAGATTAATGGATCAGTCATTAATTATTAAATCAGTCTCAGACTATTTAGATAATCCATTATTAGTCGAGTGGAGTCATTTTTTATTAAAAAAAAAAGTGAAACTGAACCATTCCTTTCATCTCGTCTCTGAGTTCCTGAAATATAATGTTATAATAAAGTTATTGTTGCTGTTGTTGTGCCCTGTGATTGGCTGTCAGTATGTTGATGTGTTTCTGCCCTGTGATTGGCTGTCAGGACGTTCTTCGGGACGACCACGGAGCAGACGCTGAGCGCTCAGATCGCCGTGCTGTGGGAGATTTTGGGCGCCGGCGCCGACGTCTGCAGAGACGGCTACATGGTGGCGGTGTACGAGAACCCCGGCGTTCCTCGCCGCCGGAACGAGATCTGGTTCCTCCGACTGTAGACTTCCCATCATGCTCTGCTCCTCCTGTGATTATCTGCTTCGCTATCTGCTCACTTCCTGTAGCTTCCACAGTTTCTTTTTTCATGTCATTGACGCTAATGCTCCGAGTGTCCGAGATCGGAAGTCGTACTTTCAGACTTCAGTTTGTCTGAATGTTGACTGTAACCATGACAACAAACACGGCAGTTACTCGGAGGATATGCTGACTGTTCGGACTCGGAGACTTTAAACTCTTTCTCTCAGAGCTGCAATATCACTTTATATAGTATATATAACTTAACGATACATAAAAACATATTAAAGTGTTCTCAACAAACTGCTTGTTGAGTTTAAAACTAATGAAAGGAAATAATTTCTAACTTTCTTTTACTGAACAAATTCAGCATTGAATTGAATATTAAAAAGAACGACAGTTACATTTTAAAGTTCAGTTTTCTAAAGACATATTCTCTCAACTAACACAAATCTAAGAGTGCGTTTCAGGAGGACGATAAAATATATATATATATTAGTGCTGTCAAACGATTAAAATATTTAATCGCGATTAATCGCATTAATGTCATAGTTAACTCACAATTAATCACACATTTTTATCTATTTTAAATGTCCCTTGACTTCTTTTTGTCCCATTATATTTTCTCATTTTAATGCTCTTATCAACATGGAAAAGTGGATTGGCTTGCTTTGTGCAAATTATTTTTTTATTGAAATGAAATGGAAATTGATTTATTGGAAACAGGGACAATGCACAAATAAACATTAAAGTTGTTAAACAACAAACAACAAAAATATGTCTTGGGCCAGGTTATAGCAACAATTGCTAATTTCCACCTGTAGTCCCTGGGCAGGTAAACAACAAACTAAAACCAGGTAAAACAACATTATATATACAACAAATATATATATATATATATATATATATATATATATATATATATATATAATCTGTCACACAATGTAACACTGTTACCTCCATTTTCCATTGCAGATAGTACTGCCTCATGCCTGAGGCGAGCGTGGCTGGTTGTCATAGCGACTACCGTGGGCGTAGTTTGGTAGCGTTGCATTTCCCCATAGACAGTTTCCCCCCCCCCGGACTCATAAACTCAAGGAGAGGGGTAACTTTTCCTGCTCCAGGTTTCCCACCGTGGTCAGAAAGAACAGGGGAGACTCTTTGGTTCTCTCACTGACTGTAGAGTCGCTACTCGCTCCGAAGCTAATCGCCGTGACGAGCCTGCTAGCTACGCGGCTCACAAGGCCAAACAAGTGTGTGAGGCCGCGGTGTGTGTCTGTTTTGTTTCCGGTCTGCGAAATACCCGCCCTTCAATCACTACTATTGGCCAGGCGTCCAAGGTAATGTAACCCCATTGGTTCAGGTCCTATCCCCTGACCAATCGGCTATCCTAACCTTAACCACTCGAGGTGAAATGCCTAACCGCAACCAATCGAGCTGCTTCGTAGGGCGGGTCTTGGCGTGGCCATAGTGGGATTCGTAATTTTGCTTCCGGTCTAGCTAGATCCGAAAGAACATTAATCTTGCGATAAAAAAATTGACGGCGTTAAAATGAGTTTGCGTTAACGCCGTTAATAACGCGTTAAACTGACAGTCCTAATATATATATATATGTGTGTGTGTGTGTGTGTGTGTGTGTGTGTGTATGAGATTTAGTGCAGCTGTAGTTTCTGTGTTCACACAGCGACCTCCGTCAGTGAGTAAAGTTCTTTATGAGCGTTAACACGACTCTCCGGTCAGGTTTAACGTTAGCTGACTCGTTCACAAAGGTTGAAACACGCCTCCAGCTGACATGGGGGTTAAATGCGATCCATAAATAAACATAGAAGTATTTATAGTGCGGTACGTGCGTAGTGGATGCTGAATGGAAGCAGTAAAAATGACTTTGTTTTGGGGTTTATTTAGCTGCTGAAAAGAGACGAGAAGAAACCACAGCGGCGCTTATCTGCGTTGGTCTTTTAGAGTTTCTGCTGAACGTTTCACTCTTTTCTCAGCAGAACTATCCCGGACTAAACTCTTCTTCAATCCTCTTCGTCTCCAAAGATGAAGCTGCCGTTTCCTTTCTCAGCGGTGACATTAAACTTATCGCTACAGCTTCTGGCCGACAGTTGCCGAGCAACACACCAGCGTTTAGTTAACACACTGAGAAACCTGAGAGAGTTCTGAGGAGCTGAATTAGCTTTGGATCAACTCGAATGTAACGGACGTTCATTCGTATAAAACACTCAGGCTGCAGTTTTCATCAAGAACTTTTCTAACTCGTCTCTTAATAAACAGCTGGCGCTAACGCTATACAATAACGATTATATTTAAACACGTTTCAATATAAAATACATGAATCTAAGTTAGTTTCCCCAAATAATGAGTTAGTTTCTCAAAATAATGAGTTAGTTTTGGGAGAAATGAGCTTCCGGACGTGTGAGTTCTGGAGAGTAAAAGCTGGCGGTTGGTGCTTGACTCTAAGCAGCGTTGAAAGCTTTATATATAAACATGGATGGTACGATATTATTTAAATCTTTCAATGCGTAAGAAGCTTTTTGAGGCTTTAGTGTCGAAGCTGCTCCGATTCGGCTGCGACATTAAGTTTAAAGTTCCAGTTTTATGAGAGAATATTTTTGTAAATGTTTGGAATAACGACGGTTATTATAAATCTAAGATATATAAACATATACACATGTTAAACATGATGTTTGTGAAAGTGGTCCCTTTGTGTTTCCGTATTATCTGCATGTTAAACCGGTTTCATCCTGTTTTTATCTTCTGATATTTGATGCAGAGATGGGGACTCGAGTCTCTAACAGCTGACTTCAGACTTGACTCGAGCTTCGAGACTCGTCAACAGCCGTTTTCATGCAATTATTGCTTTTTAAATCTAAATGTATTCATGTATTTCTATTTTCTTTTATTGGTGCATATACGTTGGGGAAGCGTATGACGAGCTGCATGTCCTCTGCCCTTTGCCATAATGGGCAACATAACACATGCGTTATGCCTTATGTGCGCGCACTCACATAAAAAAAATACATTGATGATGGCGACACCAAGTCCTCCCGGAGTTGTGCCCTTTGTCATTAGTTTTGCTTTCAATAACTTGGTAAACAGCAGCAGTAAGAGAACAGCTACATGCAAGGTGTGTGGCACCAAGGTAAATGATGCCAGATCAACAACGTGGAACTTCATCAGGCATCTCAAAACACACCCAGATAGGCCAGTCACTGGATAATGTGAAAGAGACGTTACATTTAGCATATATTGTCATAGGTAACAAGCTCACCACTGTTGTGTTGTAAGCGTTGTGCTAATGCTGGGAACAGGCACACTGAGCATACTAACACTTAAAAAATACATGGCAGTACATCAGTGAGTTCAAACTGCTTATTTTGTGTAATTTGGACTGACACTGAGATGCATGTTGTTCTGTAACTGGTGTGGCGCTACCACTATTCTCTTGATTTCCACTGAATGAAAGAGACGTTACATTTAGCATATATCTTCACAGTTAACAAGCTAACCATCGCAAAGTGTTGTGCTAATGCTGGGAACAGGCACATTGTATCTTTATAGTTGTATCCATATGTTGTGACAGACTTAGGTTCATATTTCACCAGGTCAGAGGGCTAGAGGGATGTGTTAAGTAGACCACATCAAGTTATCCTACAACTGATTTTGATACTGTACTGTATGGATGGGAGCTACAGGACATGCTTTGAATTCATAAGATTTAACAATACAGTGTTAGGGACAGATCAGATGGCCAGAGACTTGAGACTTGACTTGGACTCAAGCTCAAAGACTTGACTCGACTTGGACTTCCAAAAAATGGCTTGTGAACATCTCTGATTTGATGTGAAACTTCTTAAAAAGAGACCAAACTGATATGAGTTTCATTTACTTCCTGTTTATTTTGACTGTAAAATAGTTTTATCGTTGTTTTCTCCTTCTGATTTAACATTTGTGTTGGAAATAAAATCTGATTTAAAAGTGACGCCAGTCTGAAGTCTGTTTGCTGTCTAACGACCCTTGTGCTGCACCCATTGGCTGCTGGAGGGAGCGCACCCATTGGCTGATTTAATACCAAGACTTCAGTCTCGTCTGAATGTCCAGACAGAAACACACTGACTCAGCAGATCCTGACATGTTCGTGGATTAGCTTTTTTAAGTCACTTTTTATTAGTGAGATAACTCATCACCTCATTTGTTACACTATTACACTCATATGTTTACTTAGACAACATATTTTCATTTATATTCCATCCGTCTCTATCTGTCCCTAACTAGAGATGTTCTGATACCGGTATCTGAAAAGGTATCGGTGAGTCCTGGAGTTGATGCACCGATCTGATACGTATTTTAACCCTGAAGAAAATCTACTTTAAAGTAGTTTATTCATGTTCTCAGGGCTTAAAGTGAAAAAAAATCATGAGCCTGAAACTTTTTTGGAAGGGGGAGGGGGTAAAGTCCTTACATTACACATCACAATTACAATTTTGCATTGCTTAGCTTTTCATAAACTCTGGGACAAGGCCGTTATGTTTACAGTTTTTTTCGATTGCTAAACGACAGTGGGCACAACTGGAGTCACATGTGCAAAACTCTAACTACAGTCTGCACAGCAGCAGTTCATGTGGACCAAACTCTAGTTCATTTTTCATTGCTTGAACACAGTTTTCAAAACTCTACACACTTATCCCATGACTTTAACCACAACGTGCACAACACTGTAGATTTACAGCACTTTGTTCAAATGCTAACACACTGCTGTCAAAACTGTTAACCACACATTCAACACAGAATAGATTTCAGTCTGGTGCCTATCAAACACTGCTGAATGCAATTTTAGCTGAAAGCCTAAGCAGGTGTCTTGTTTTAGACTAGTTAGTGAACATATATGGTATTTATACAGAGAAAGCTCAGAAAGTCTTTTTTTGTATACAAACACCAAATAAGAATGAAACAATCATACACTGTACTGAAACGGGTAAAAGATCAAAGATACCAATATGTCCAGGTAAGATGTCTGAGGTTATGTACACAGCTATAAAAAAAAAGTGAAAAACACTATCTTTACAATAGTAAAACTGCGTTCTTACTGTTTTTCATAAAGTAATGGAGGTGAAAGCAATAGAAACACCACATTCATTAGTATTTAGAGATGATGCAGACATCCAATGTTATGTAGAGAACTTGCCACATGATGCTGGAGAGAGGCAGGATTAGTCACACTATTCGTTGGTACTGTTATGTACCTTTAGTTTTTTCCCCCAGTAATTCCATAAATTACTAGAGACAAAATACTTTATTGAAGAAAACTGCTGATTTTCATTCCTTCTTGTTTACCTTATGTAAAAATTGGTATGCTATACAATCTATATTTTTTGAATGTCTCCGTGGAAGGCTTCCACACTGTCCGGGCGGACCGGGATTGCACCGAGAGCGGTAAGCGGAAAGGCGGGGGGCTTGCCGTTCTAGTAAACTGCAGATGGTGTTATCGATTAAAGAACAGCTCTGTAGCCCGGATGCTGAAATACTGGCCGTTGGACTCCATACCATCTGCCTAGAGAGATCCCGCATGTCATCATCGTTGTCGTGTACATCCCTCCCTCTGCAAACCCAACATCTGCCTGCAGCATCATTCACACCACCGTCTCCAAACTACAGACTCAACACCCCAGTGCCCTCATCATCATGTCGGGAGACTTTAACCACGTCACCATGGATAGAGTTCTGCCGACATTCAAACAATATGTGAGCTGTCCTACCAGAGAAGAGAGGACCCTGGACCTGATGTATGCTAACATTAAGGAAGCATACACCTCCTCTTCTCTCCCCCCTCTTGGCAGGTCAGATCACAACCTGGTTCACCTCAAACCCTGCTATGTGCCTCTGGTGAAGAGGAAGTCTACAACCACAAGAACTGTGAGGAAGTGGTCGGAGGAGGCTTATGAGGCACTGCAGGACTGCTTTGAAGTGACGGACTGGCCTGCACTCTGTGAGCCCCACGGGGAGGACATTGATGGGCTCACAGAGTGCATCACTGACTGCATAAATTTCTGAGTGGACTGCAGTGTCCCTGCTCGGACTGTAACCTGCTACGCCAATAATAAACCCTGGATCACCAAGGGCATGAAGGCCATCCTGAATGAAAAGAAGAGGGCGTTCAGAGATGGCAACCGTGATGAAGTGAGGAGAGTGCAGGGGTTACTCAAACTCAAAATCAGGGAGGCTAAAGACAGGTATAGGAGAAAGCATAACAACATGAGGGATGTGTGGAGCGGCATGAGAACCATCACTGGGTTCCAGAAGACTGGTGGCTTGGGGTTGGAGGGCCGTGTTGACCGGGCCAATGATCTGAACCTATTTTTCAATAGGTTTGATACTGCGGCCCATCCCCCACAAGTCTCTGCTGCTGGCTGCACAACAAAAACTGCCACTTTACCTACTCCTCCTCCTTACAGGCCCTTTGTCTGCACCTCTCCACCTGTACTCACACCCTCCTACTCCACCCCTCCCCCCTGCTCTACACCATGTCCTCTACAACCTGAGGACCTCCCCCTCCCCCCACAGTCACCTCTACAGTGTCCTTCACGCCTGACCTGGTTAGAAGACAGCTGACTAGACTCCACTCTGGAAAAGCTGCTGGCCCTGACGGTGTATTTCCCAGGGTGCTTAAAGCCTGTGCCCCCCAGCTGTGTGGAGTACTAAGTCTAGTCTTCAGCCTTAGCCTGCACCTACAGAGGGTCCCCGTGCTGTGGAAGACGTCCTGCCTCGTTCCTGTGCCAAAGACGCCGCGTCCCAGCGGCCCTCAGGACTACAGACCGGTGGCTCTGACGTCTCACATCATGAAGACCTTCGAGAGACTCGCCCTGGAGCAGCTAAGGCCTATGGTCAGGCCCTTCACTGATCCACTACAGTTCGCCTACCAGCCCAGCCTGGGAGTTGAGGACAGCATCATCTACCTGCTGAACAGAGTCTACACTCATCTGGACAAGCCTGCGAGCACTGTGAGAGTCATGTTCTGTGACTTCTCCAGTGCTTTCAACACCATCCGTCCGGCTTTACTGGGTGAGAAGATGACTGCGATGCAGGTGGAGGCCCCCATCGTGTCCTGGATTGTTGATTACCTGACGGGCAGATCACAGTACCTACGCCTAAAGAACTGTGTGTCTGACAGGGTGGTCAGCAACACTGGGGCTCCACAGGGGACTGTCCTCTCTCCCTTCCTCTTCACCCTCTTCACCTCAGACTTCAACTATTGCACTGAGTCCTTCCACCTTCAGAAGTTTTCTGATGACTCAGCAATAGTTGGCTGCATAGAAAAGGGTGATGAGAATGAATACAGGACTGTTGTGGGCAACTTTGTCACTTGGAGTGAGCTGAACCATCTGCAGCTCAATGTGACAAAAACGAAGGAGCTTGTAGTGGATCTGAGGAGGGCGAAATCATCTGGGACCCCTGTTTCCATCCAGGGGGTCCCTGTGGACACTGTTGAGGAGTACAAGTACCTGGGGGTGTACTTAAACAATAAACTGGACTGGACTAGACACGCCGAGGCTGTCTACAAAAAGGGCCAAAGTCGACTCTTTTTCCTGAGGAGGCTGAGGTCCTTTAACATCTGCCGGACAATACTGAGGATGTTCTACCAGTCTGTCGTGGCCAGTGCTCTCTTCTTCGCTGTCACATGCTGGGGCAGTGGGATGAAGGTCGCAGACACCAACAGACTGATCAGGAGGGCTGGTGATGTCGTGGGGGAGGAGCTGGACACACTGATGACCGTGGCTGAGAGGAGGATGCTGTCCAGGCTTCAGTCCATCTTGGATAATGTCTCCCACCCTCTCTACGACACACTGCAGAGGAGCACCTTCAGCAGAAGACTCCTCTCACCCAGATGCACCACAGAGCGCCACAGGAAATCGTTCCTGCCTGTGGTCATTAAACTTTATAACACCTCCCTCAGAGAGTCACACACCCCCTCTCTGTAAGCATCTCATCTCAAACATAGACAATAGACAATCACTTCTCCTTTTTTTTCGCACTATAATCATCTCAACAGACAATTCATTTTCTCTTTTTTATTGCACTATTTGCACATTATCGCTGTACATTTCATATTTTATATATTATTACTGTATATTTGTTTTTATTATATATGTATTGATAATATATGTTGTTTTTATTTGTTGTTTGTATATCTGGAGTGGTAACGAAAATAATTTCCCCCTGGGATTATTAAAGTATTTTTGATTCTAATTCTGATTCTGAAATTTTAAATATTCCACATTTTAAAGCATCAATCTGATGCATTTTGAGATATATTTTTTGCAAACCAACAGTGTAATATTTCAATATGCACTCATTAAAGTTAATTTGACTGGCAAAACAGTTAAAGTCCTGACATTACACAATAATAAGTCATAATTTTTAAAAACTAAAACGTTTTGGATAAATTTTTACTTCTTCCAACCATATGTTAAATAAAGAGTAAATGTGGATTTACATATTGCAATAATATCATAATCCTACAATGAATCATTGTGAAAACTAAACTTTACTACCTTAGCCAGGTCATCATCAAAAAAGCGAATTAGTACGTTCATGATTTTGTCCATGTTGATATTAGCTGCTTTATTTACATTTATTTAAAACGTTGCATTGTTTATCTTTTCATATAGCTAGCCGTCTAGACTCTGGGACAAGGCCGTTATGTTTAATACCTGCCATGCTGATTCCAAACAGACAGCTTTATCAAGGCAGTTTGGGCTTCAGATAGCTACAGTGAACGTGCACACACGTATTGTTTGTATCACGGTCGGTCAGTAAAGGAACAGTCGCAGCGGTAGCGGTCGTTGCCGGTAACGTACTCGTATTGCAGAGTGCACGGACCGAAGCTTTGTGACTAGCATCTAATGACTAGCATCTAATGACTAGCATCTAATGACTAGCATCTAATGACTAGCATCTAATGACTAGCATCTAATGACTAGCATCTAATGACTAGCCAGCCCTGTCTTACCGCTGCTGTCGTCCAGTGTCTTCCTTCAACATGCGCTGCAGAAGCACCCGGCTCCCTCAGTTTGAGACACCAAGTGCTGAACAGCTTCCCGTCTCCACCCTTTTCTTCTTGTCCTCTATTCATGCCCAGCGCCATTTGTTTTAACTACTTTCTCAACTAAAGCTGCCTGTATCTACATGCTCCAAGTTTGATAAACTTTGCCTCCATTTTTTTAGCCCCATTACCACGGAGACCACACCGCACTCTAGCTTTTCGGCAAAGACCTGCCCTACTTTGCATCTGATTGGCTAGAACTCGTTTCATTGGTTGGTGGAAGTTCGATGATTGGTTAAACCCAGCGCATCAAAACAAATCCCATGTGGACTTTTTCATTTATTTATTTTTCTAAAATATTCATATGCCAGAAATCCGGCACCAGGCCCGATTACTTTCAACCCTACGTTAGTTAGAGCTGCGTTCCTCTTATATGATTGGTATGTGAAATCAATTGACTCGAAAATATTAAGCCGCATGTACGTTTTTTGTTTTTTTTTCTCACGGCCGCACGCTGGAGATCCGGCACGGTGCCGGAATACTTTAAACCCTGAGTTCTACTGCGTTCAGTGACAGACTGCCATTTATAACAACCAGACTGACGATGACAGTTTAGTCCCTGAAGAGTTCCCTTCACAGACTCACAGTAATTCACCCTTATCAACAGATTAGTCTCTCATTGCCAGACCTTCCTCCACAGCGCTGCTAAATAGTCTCAGGAAGGAACTGGTTTTGGTGGAACATGTGTACGTTCAAAAGTAGTTTTAGTCGTGCAACAGAAATCTCAGATTGGACAGATAGTCTAGCTAGCTGTCTGGATTTGCCCTGCAGAGATCTGAGGAGCAGTTAACCATAGTCCTCACAAATCCACCGGAGGTTAGAACCCCAACACAGAGACAGAGGAAGGGGACACACATCTGGCCTAAAAATCCCTGATTTATAAACTACTGGACATTAGTCTGAGACATAAACTACTGGACAGTCTGATTTATAAACTACTGGACATTAGTCTGAGACAAACTACTGGACATTCATCTGATTTATAAACTACTGGACATTAGTCTGAGACAAACTACTGGACATTAGTTTGAGACAAACTACTGGACATTAGTCAGATATAAACTACTGGACATTAGTCTGAGACAAACTACTGGACATTAGTCTGATTTATAAACTACTGGACATTAGTCTGAGACATGAAGAGGAAATATTAAATGAAATCACGCGTCTGTTGGAGGGAAAGAGAACAATCCGACGTGGAACCAAAACAACTTTATTTACAAAATGAGACTTACAGTCGTTTTCAGCAAATTAAGAAACACTTTTAAAAAAAAGAAGAAAAAAAGACAGAAAACAGGAAGTCCAATGGGCGGGGCTCCGATGTGATGTCATCCAGGTCAGATCAGATCGGCCACTGGGGAGAGAAAACAAACGTGTCAGCAGGCAATCAGAGGAGAGAGAGGAGTCAGCAGCCAATCAGAGGACAGAGAGGTGCGTCAGCGTGAAATGGCAGCGTGCGATTGGCCGTACCGTTCATGGGCATCTCGTCGATCTGCGTGGAGTAGTACTGCTCGATGTCTCTCAGGATCCGGATGTCGTCGTTCTTCACAAAGTTGATGGCCACGCCCTTACGGCCGTACCGCCCCGACCGGCCAATCCTGGAGGGTTTACAGACACACCAATCAGCTGTTAGACGCCTCCTGCTGGCTGTAAACAGTCAGTCCTAGCCCCGCCCCCAGACACTATGCCCCGCCCACCACTTACACAACTGAAACTGTCTTTAAACGTTTCTTTAAATATTTAACTTTTATTTTAATCAGGTTCACTTTGGACTCAAAACTGAATTTATATTATGGATCAAATAGTGACAGAATTCATCATCTCCCTTTTACTTTCATGGGGATGTGGGACTAGTTTGTGTGGAGGGATACGTACCTGTGGATGTAGAGCTCTCTGTTGTTGGGCAGGTCGTAGTTGATGATCAGAGAAACTTGAGGAACGTCTAAACCTCGCGCCCAAACATCTGTAGAGATCAACACGCGGCTGGAAACACACAAACATAACACACACACACAAACATATCAAACACACAAACATAAACAAACACAACGTTGTATGTTGTTACTTTACGTATTGGATAACGATGCCCGTTACCTCCAGATCTAATGTTGCGTTAGTGTCGATAGTTATCTGATGATGTTGCGTTTGTGTTGATAAAGTTATCTGACGGTGTGTTAGTGTCGATAAAGTTAAATGATGTGTTAGTGTCGATAAAGTTATCTGATGTTGTGTTTGTGTCGATAAAGTTATCGGATGATGAGGTTGTTGTTTTCGTGTCGATAAAGTTATCGGATGATGTTGTTGTTGTTGTGTTTGTGTCGATAAAGTTACCTGGCTCCAGATCTGAACTCCTTCATGATGGACTCCCTCTCTTTCTGCGGCATGTCTCCGTGCATCGAAGACACCGTGAAGTTGGCCTCTCGCATCTTCTCCGTCAGCCAGTCCACCTGAAACACACCGAGACTCAGTCTCCCAGAAGGCTTTGCTGCCCCACGGCCCTTACATAAACAATATAAGATGTCTGCTAACAGGGTTCCTCGGGGCTCTCAGTTACATTTCAGACTCTCACCACCGAGGAAGACATTTAACTTACCGCCATGAAACCGAGAATCAGTGTGGATTTCAAGAAAACTAGTTTTTATATTAACGGTACGGGAACAGTGTGTTTGGACTCTAATAACATCAAATGCCTCATTTAGAGCTCTGATGCTATTAAGCTGAGAAAACAAAATAAAGTAACTTTAAACATTACCCACACACCAGATTTATTACTCATGTTACACATAGAAACTATAGAAATCTAATACCTTAAACCATATGTTTACAATATTAAATGTAAGACTTTAAGCCTTTTAACAGTGTATCAGACCTCTTTAATAAGAGTATTAATAACCATATGACAGCCTGTGTGATGGTCAGCGTGTCTGACAGTAATAATAACCACCTTTCTCTTGGTGTTGCAGAAGATGACAGCCTGTGTGATGGTCAGTGTGTCGTAGAGATCACACAGCGTATCAAACTTCCACTCCTCTCTCTCCACGGCCACGAAGAACTGCTTGATCCCCTCCAGAGTCAGCTCATCACTGGAACACACACACACACACATTCATTTTTTTTTAATATATTTATTTATTTATTTATTTATTTATTTATATCTCTCTCTCTCCCTCTCCCCATCCATCTTCGTCCGCTTATCCGGTGTCGGGTCGCGGGGGGAGCAGCTCCAGCAGGGGACCCCAAACTTCCCTTTCCCGAGCAACATTAACCAGCTCTGACTGGGGGATCCCGAGGCGTTCCCAGGCCAGGTTGGAGATATAATCCCTCTACCTAGTCCTGGGTCTTCCCCGAGGCCTCCTCCCAGCTGGACGTGCCTGGAACACCTCCCTAGGGAGGCGCCCAGGGGGCATCCTCACCAGATGCCCGAACCACCTCAACTGGCTCCTTTCGACGCGAAGGAGCAGCGGCTCTACTCCGAGCTCCTCACGGATGACTGAGCTTCTCACCCTATCTTTAAGGGAGACGCCAGCCACCCTCCTGAGGAAACCCATTTCGGCCGCTTGTACCCTGGATCTCGTTCTTTCGGTCATGACCCAGCCTTCATGACCCTAGGTGAGGGTAGGAACGAAAACTGACCGGTAGATTGAGAGCTTTGTAGATTCTCACTGAAGGCATCAAAACTATGAATGAACACATATGGAATTATGTACTTGGCAAAAAAGTGTGAAATAACTGAAAACATGTCTTATATTTTAGATTCCTCAAAGTAGCCACTCTTTGCTTTTTTGATAGCGCTGCAAACCCTTGGTGTTCTCTCAATGAGCTTCATGAGGTAGTCACCTGAAATGGTTTTCACTTCACAGGTGTGCCTTGTCAGGGTTCATTAGTGGATTTTTTTCCCTTATTAATGGGGTTGGGACCATCAGTTGTGCAGAAGTCAGGTTGATACACAGCCGACAGCCCTATTGGACAACTGTTAGAATTCATATTATGGCAAGAACCAATCAGCTAAGTAAAGAGAAACGAGCGGCCATCATTACTTTAACAAATTAAGGTCAGTCAGTCCGGAAAATTGCGAAAACTTTGAATGTGTCCCCAAGTGCAGTCGCAAAAACCATCAAGCGCTACAACGAAACTGGCTCACATGAGGACCGCCCCAGGAAAGGAAGACCAAGAGTCACCTCTGCTGCTGAGGATAAGTTCATCCGAGTCACCAGCCTCAGAAATCACAAGTTAACAGCAGCTCAGATTAGAGACCAGATGAATGCCACACAGAGTTCTAGCAGCAGACACATCTCTAGAACAACTGTTAAGAGGAGACTGAATCAGGCCTTCATGGTCAAGTAGCTGCTAGGAAACCACTGCTAAGAAGAGGCAACAAGCAGAAGAGATTTGTTTGGGCCGAGAAACACAAGGAATGGACATTAGACCAGTGGAAATCTGTGTTTTAGTCTGATGAGTCCAAATTTGAGATCTTTGGTTCCAACCGCCGTGTCTTTGTGCGACGCAGAAAAGGTGAACGGATGGATTCTACATGCCTGGTTCCCACCGTGAAGCATGGAGGAGGAGGTGTGATGGTGTGGGGGGGGCTTTGCTGGTTACACTGTTGGGGATTTATTCAAAACTGAAGGCATACTGAACCAGTATGGCTACCACAGCATCCTGCAGCGACATGCCATCCCATCCGGTTTGTGTTTAGTTGGACCATCATTTATTTTTCAACAGGACAATGACCCCAAACACACCTCCAGGCTGTGTAAGGGCTATTTGACCAAGAAGGAGAGTGATGGAGTGCTGCGCCAGGTGACCTGGCCTCCACAGTCACCAGACCTGAACCCAATCGAGATGGTTTGGGGTGAGCTGGACCGCAGAGTGAAGGCAAAAGGGCCAACAAGTGCTAAGCATCTCTGGGAACTCCTTCAAGACTGTTGGAAAACCATTTCAGGCGACTACCTCTTGAAGCTCATCAAGAGAATGCCAAGAGTGTGCAAAGCAGTAATCAAAGCAAAGGGTGGCTACTTTGAAGAATCTAGAATATAAGACATGTTTTCAGGTATTTCACACTTTTTTGTTAAGTACATTATTCCATATGTGTTCATTCATAGTTTTGATGCCTTCAGTGAGAATCTACAATGTAAATAGTCATGAAAATAAAGGAAACACATTGAATGAGACGGTGTGTCCAAACTTTTGGCCTGTACTTTGTGTGTACGTGCGTGCGTGCATATATATATATATATATATATATATATATATATATATATATATAGGTGTGTGTTTGTCTCTGTGCGCACCTGCACGTGTGTGTCTCTGTGTGTGTCTGTATGTACCGTTTGACCAGGATGCGGATGGGGTCTGTCATGAACTTGTTGGTCATCTCCAGGATCTCGTGCGGCAGCGTGGCGCTGATCAGAACCACCTGCGTGGCCGGAGGAAGGTAACGGTACACATCGTAGATCTGCTCCTTAAAACCTTAACACACAAACAACGCACCATTAGTACAGCTACACACACACACTTCTGTACTAACACACACACAACCCACCATCACTACAGCTGCTCCGTGTGTAAAATAGTTTGATCCATTAGAATAAGTTAACGGTACAAACCTTTGTTGAGCATCTCGTCGGCCTCGTCCAGGACCAGCATCTTGATGGCTCTGGTCCTCAGACTCCGGCGGCGAATCATATCTGCAGAAACACAACAACCATCAGCTGGCACTCTAATAATAATAATAATAATAATAGTAATAATAATAATAATAATAATAATATCCTCCGGGAATCTTTCTACACAAAAACCTTTAAGGATTTCAGCTTCTACGGCTCTGGAAAACACATCTTTAAGATCCAGCTGGTATACCTCTCTCTGCACTCACCCAACACTAGGCTTAGTAGTAGTAGTTAGGGTATACTACTGGCTCAGGGTTAGTAGTAGTAGTATACTATTGTGATAAAAGCTGTGATTTACCGAACACGCGTCCGGGCGTCCCAGCCACCACGTGCTGCCCATAGTCCAGCTTCCGGATGTCTTCTCCCACGTTGGTGCCTCCGATGCAGGCGTGGCACTGCACGTTCATGTAGTCTCCCAGAGCCAGCAGGACCTTCTGGATCTGGCCCGCCAGCTCTCTGGTGGGGGCCAGGATCAGAGCCTGGGTCTCCCGCACCTAGACACAGGACACACCAGCATGTCACACAGGGGACAAGAAACACCAGGTCAGCATGTCACACAGGGGACAAGAAACACCAGGTCAGCATGTCACACAGGGGACACGTCACAGAGTCAGGAGACGCCTCACAGAGACAGGAGACATCTCACAGAGACAGGAGACATCTCACAGTCAGGAGATGCCTCACAAAGACAGGAGACGCCTCACCGAGACAGGAGACATGTCACAGAGTCAGGAGACGCCTCACAGAGTCAGGAGACGCCTCACAGAGTCAGGAGACATGTCACAGAGTCAGGAGACATGTCACAGAGTCAGGAGACATCTCACAGAGACAGGAGGAGACAGGAGACGCCTCACAGAGTCAGGAGACGCCTCACAGATGTGTTTAGATCATTTCCTCTCTAACTGGGAGGTTTTGGGACCGATTGGTGGGATTTCTCCGGTCTGAACGTGACACACTGTAGTTGTATACACTTCCTGTAGTTTTATATGATGGCTGATGCGAAGACTGACCTGGATGTCGAGACACTGCAGCACCGACACGCAGAAAGTGGCCGTCTTTCCCGTTCCAGACTGAGACCTGAACACAGCAGAGATCAGCTGTTAGAGAACAACATGGCCGCCTGGCTACAGTCACATGACTGAGACCTGAACACAGCAGAGATCAGCTGTTGGAGAACAACATGGTCACATGACTAGGATCTTACTGTGCGATGACGTCTCGGCCTTTGATGATCTGTTTGATGGCTCTCTGCTGGATCGCTGACGGCTTCTCAAACCCTGAAACAGCCACAGAGAGGGACAACCTCAGAACTAACCAACGGCACCTTCACTCTCCCCTGGTTGGTTAAAACCTTTTATGGGATGGTCCCAACTAAAATTGCATGTTATACCTTTCTAAGGGTCTTAAATAACATGTGTTATGTTGTTATTACATGTTTATACATTTGTATAGATTTTTCTTTAATTAAAAACAAAAATAGTTCTGGCTTTATGACCCTTGTCCTATTTTCACTATATGTCCTATTTTCAGAGCTCTCGCCGTAGCTACGTTAGTGGCCTGATGTTTATACTGGTGCACTGGTGTGTGTGTGTCTCTGTATGTCTGTGTGTCTGTCTGTGTGTGTGTGTGTGTGTGTGTGTGTGTGTGTGTGTCTGTCTGTGTGTGTGTCTGTCTGTGGTAGAGCGAGGAAGAAGTGAGAGCGACGAGTACGACTCTAGAGTCATAGTGAGAGAAACAAAGTGTCTCCTCTGTTTTCTGACCACGGCGGGAAATCTGCTCTGGTCCCTGTCTGTCTGCTCTGGTCTCTGGTCCATGTCTGTCTGCTCTGGTCTCTGGTCCATGTCTGTCTGCTCTGGTCCCTGTCTGTCTGCTCTGGTCTCTGGTCCCTGTCTGTCTGCTCTGGTCCCTGTCTGTCTGCTCTGGTCCCTGTCTGTCTGCTCTGGTCCCTGTCTGTCTGCTCTGGTCTCTGTACCGTAGTATTGTGTGCAGAGCGCCCGTCAGTTTAAGTACACGCTTAACGATCCCACGAAAAACAGTGAAACTGGACATTTTCATGAATTTATAACCCCCCCCCCCCAGACAGTAGGTAAAAAGTGGACATGTCCAGTCAACAGAGGACGTTTGGTCCTTAGGCATACGCTGAATGGAGGCGTATGTGTGTTGTGTAGATAAATGTTGGCCATGTGATGACGTGTTTTTAAAGTAGCCTTCAGATGGAGAAAGGCTGGAGATCTGGGTATTAGGTCTGCTGATACTTCTGTGGATATGTACGTAGAGACCCTACCCTACACCCTAGTCTGACCTCACGGCTCGAAAAACGTTACAACACGTCGCAGCGACGCACGTCTCTCGGCCGTGGCGCCGTTGCATCCCCCCCCCCCCCATTTCCTGGTTCTTCTCCATAAACAAACGTTTTAATAAATAATAATAAATAAAATAGGGGAGACACTGGTTCTCTCACTATGACTAGAATTACACACACACAGACACACATACAGAGACAGACACACACACACACACAGACAGACAGAGACACAAAGACACACACACATACAGAGACACACACACACAAGCCAGCAGTATAAGACCCACTAATCTGAGTCCATCCAAAGAAGAGTTGAACAGGTTGTGTTGGGGGTGAAGAATAATATGATGATGATGTCGGATTATCACCCAGCCAACAAAACACACACACACACACACAACACACACACACACACACACACAGATGATGATGTCTGATTATCACCCAGCCATAGGTTACATGTCTGTTTTCTAACAGTTCTTTGCTGTTAAAGAACATTATAGTCAACAAAAGGTTCTGGATATTTGATTGTGACTAATCTTCCGTTAATGTTTCTGTGTTTTTGAGCTACTGCGCAGGCGCTAACTAACTAACTAGAAGTGGAGATAAAGGCTGTAAATAGTCCCGACTATTCCTACCTGAACGGGATTTAATACTAAATATGATTCCTCCGGCAACAGTTAAACTAACATTATATAATATATATATATATATATATATATATATATATATATAAATATATATATATATATATATACACACACACTACTATAATAACTGACGAACACACGCAGCGCCATCGGGACGAGCTAATGCTAATGCTAACGCTAACCGAAGTGAACAGTTCAATAACTAAAACATCCACCCATTTAGTAACTGTAACTGCTGCATTAGCTATATAAAACCCCTAGTACCGCGGTGGAACTCCAGCTGACTGGATGGGACTGAGCTAGTCTCTGGAAATACATCACGGTGATAAACTGTTAGCTTTAGCATCCAGAGCTAACTAGGCCCGGAGGCCGCGCGGATCCCCGGCCTACCGTAAGCGTAGATGCCGCGGAGCAGGTCCTCCCGCAGGCCCATGGTGTCGAAGGTGGGGGTCACATCCACCTCCTCGCTGGTCTCAAACTCCACCTTAGTCATGTCTTCTTCCCGCAGGAGTCTCTTCCTGCCCTGAACCACGGCAGCAGCCATTTCTCTTCTTTATTCCGCTGAAACGCACCGAGAAGCTCCGCTGAAACGATTACTGCTAACGGCTAACACCGGGTAGAAAGAGCGCCGCGTGTGTCGCGCCGATGACGTGAAACAGACAGGACAGCGTCATCGCCACGGTCACGCCCCCTTCCTGGTTATGCAGGGATGCAGCTACGGCCAAGAGTTACGCAACATTACGCTAATAATCTATTATATTATTACATATCTGCTGTAGCATTTCTCTCCAGTTTTCATACTCTACGAAGCTGAGAACAAACTGTATTATAACATATATTACATCATTAATAGTGTGATTATAATGGTGAAATGTCCCATTCACAAAAGTTAATTATATAACAGAAAACCTTATTTTAAGTTTTTGGTAGAATGTAACAAAGTACATGTACTACAGTACTCTCCTTCAGTCCACATGTTTAGGTACTTGTACTTTACTTGAGTCTTTTCTTTTTATGCCACTTAATATACATAAAGGATAAAAAGTGCAATAACAGGTATTTTAGACATTTGACACATTGCCCCACAGTTGCTCGATGCAAACATTATTGGAATAACCACTATTAGTATTTATCAAAATTGTCCATTGCATCTACCCAACAAATCAGATTTTAAAGAAATATAAACCTGAACTTTCTGAATCCTGCATTATATATGGGGAAATATCTGGAAATGAGATGAAGACTGGAACAAATGCTGAGTACAATGAGTTCAGACTAATGCAGCTTTATTCACACAACAGACAAACTAACTTTCATGAAAGGGAGAACAGTTGACATGCACCAAATGTATACGCCAAGGTTTCTCTCTCCTAGAAAGGGAGATGACCATGTGTGCACCCTCCTAAGTGTCTCAACAAACATCAAAATAACTCCTGCTTTATACTTGTTGTCCTCACACAATCCAGGCTATCCATTTCAGAGGAATCACTGTTTTTTCTCTTTTTCATCAAACCTCAGTTTTTGCAAGTTCCCACAATTTCATCGCATAAAATTGCATAAATATCCCGCATATTCCATCGCATTTTTTAAGAAAACGTGCCGCATAATCAAGGATTTTTGCCTGCAACAATCACACAAAAACTCAGTCGCATTTTTCTGGAAGGACTGTATTGTGTGGCTCTAGGATAAAATTACAAAGTAGAGACATTATTGTTTACTATGAAGGAAATGATTTGGGTAAATGCCATATTTTCATTTAGAATCTTTTTAATTTTATTTGGGAAGTTTTTTATCCATAAATGTAAACGGTCTGAAAGAAAACCGAATATTCACCAATTTCAAAATGACAAAGAACTGACACATAAGAAAGCCATATGGACTCTGAACATTTACAATGCCCTTCAACCTCTTGGATGTAAATATCAAGCGCCCCTTTTCCATGTCTGTATGTTTCTCTACTGGAATAATAACGTTTTTTGAAAGCAAAAAACAAAAAACAAAAATACTTGAAACATTTCAACTTCCTTCCAACGTATTCAAAATCAACTTTATTCTGAAAATACAGCAGCACTTCCTGTGTGAGGCGTTGGATGACCAGCTGCTGCAGAGTCTGTCCATATATATATATATATATATATATATATATACACATACATACACATATATATATATGGAGTCTGTCACATGATGAGAAACAAAGTAAACAGGGAGTCCATTAAATCATCACAATGAAGTCACGGCAGACAGAGGAGTGTCTCTGTGTGTGTGTGTGTGTGTGTGTGTGTGTGTGTGTGTGTGTGTGTGTGTGTGTGTGTGTGTTTGTTTGTGTGTGTGTGTGTGTGTGTATCATTCCTCTCTAGGTGTGTGCGTGTGTGTGTGTGTGTGTGTTGTGTGTGTGTGTTTATCACTCCTCTCTAGGTGTGTGTGTGTGTGTGTGTGTTTATCACTCCTCTCTAGGTGTGTGTGTGTGTGTGTGTGTGTGTGTGTATCAGTCCTCTCTAGGTGTGTGTGTGTGTGTCCAGGCTGATGACCTGCAGCTCTGTCAGGTTGTTGCTGCTCTGCTGACTGATCACCATCTGAAACAACAAGATATACCCTAATAATAATAATAATAATAATAATAATAATAATAATAATAACAATAATAATAACAATAACAATAATAACAACAACAACAAGATATACCCTAATAATAATAATACTACTAATAATAATAATAATAATAAAAATAATAACAATAACAAGATATACCCTAATAATAATAATAATAATAATAATAATAATAATAATAACAATAACAAGATATACCCTAATAATAATAATAATAATAATAACAATAACAAGATATACCCTAATAATAATAATAATAACAATAACAATAATAATAATAACAATAACAAGATATACCCTAATAATAATAATAACAATAATAATAACAATAATAAAAACAACAAGATATACCCTATCACAGGAATAATAATAATCAGAGCCGATCCGCCCTATACGCTCACTACGCAAGCTGCGTAGGGCCCCGCAAATTACCCGAGGCCCCGCCTCCCCCTCGTGTCATAGCGCGTCAATTAATGTTTACAACATCCATGAGAAAATGAAGCGAAGCTATCCTTCTGGTCACGAAAAGAGGAAGAAAAAAACCACCATGAGAGTGAATTGCGGGAACAACAATCAGGTAAACTTGTGTTCTCTCCTCTCCAAGTTTGATGTCAGCAAAGTAGAGTTATGTTTATGTTTCTATTGTGTGTTTTTTTTCGGTCTTGCTAACCTGGCTGGGCAGGCAGGCAGTGCATCTCTCGGTCTGTGTCTAGCTGCTAATGCCAGTCACTTCCAGGGCTGTGTTTTGGGACTTTGTGCCTGACAAAAGTGAGATTATTTATTATTTATTACGTTTGATAAACGACAAAGTGCAACGGTGTTTGTTTACTGCAGCTCGGAAAAGAGAACCGCATCCGGTGTGTTGTCATGCGTTAGGCGCGTGCACGAAATGAAACGCGCATTTTTCAAGCAGAAATATATGTGAAGACCAGACAGACTGTAGGCTACAATATATGAGCGTGAATGATGGCACTCCTCATCAAAGTACACATTATACATACTTTAAGACACTGATTATCTAGTCTCAGACAATGTGTAGTTAAAAACTCTAAACAACTGCACTAATTATGCAAGATGGAAAGCAATGTATTGACAATTTGACATTGATTTAGGCTATATTGAATTTAAAATGTTGATTAGCTGGACATACTGGTCAATATGGATGCATATCCCTCAGTAAATAATAACCATAAATCAAGAATTGCTTCAACATGCATAATAATAAATAAATAAAAACTTTAACATTCTATGGCAAGCCATTTTAGCTTTTATTCATTCACAGTTTATGCATTTTTGATATCAAGAATTCGATTTTTTTACTATTTGCAATGTGAATTCTTGATTATTTTTACTAGTAGGGCCCCTTAGTTCATTTTTACCTACCAATGTCTATTTTTGATATCAGGAATTACATGTTCACTTGTACAAAAGTTAATTCTTGATATCACTCACAGGGATTATTGATATCTGCATCACTAGTTCACTATTTAAATATTACAAGAGCCAAGCCATAGTATAAATAGTATTTTATATTTGAAAATGTATAAAAGGAAATTGGGAGCCAGTTTAATTGGGTCTGATGCAGCTTATAAAATGAGTTATCTATAATTTGCAGGTGCTATGCTTAAGTTTGTCAGTAGAGGAGATGCTGGATCATCAGCCAGTGCAAGCAGACTCAGTTGTTACACATCCAGCCTCCACAGCCAGTACTAGCACAGACCCAGTACAGCTTCAGCCAGTACTAGCACAGACCCAGTACAGCTTCAGCAAGTCCTAGCACAGACCCAGTACAGCTTCAGCAAGTCCTAGCACAGACCCAGTACAGCTTCAGCAAGTACTAGCACAGACCCAGTACAGCTTCAGCAAGTACTAGCACAGACCCAGTACAGCTTCAGCAAGTACTAGCACAGCGTACAGCTTCAGCAAGTACTAGCAACACAGACCCAGTACAGCTTCAGCAAGTCTAGCAACACAGACCAGTACAAGTGGAGTACCTAGCAAGACCATTAACTTCAGCAAGTACTAGCAGACTGCGGTACTAGCACAGTACAGCTTCAGTAAGTACAGCACACAACCATACTTGAGTATAGCACAACCAGTAAGCTTAGCAATTAGCTGAGACCAGTAGCTTCGCAAGTACTAGCAAAAAACCAGTACAGCTTCAGCAAGTACCTAACACAACCCGAATTTACAGCTTCAGCAAGTATAACAACACAGACCCAGTACAGCTTCAGCAAGTACTAGCACAGACCCAGTACAGCTTCAGCAAGTACTAGCACAGACCCAGTACAGCTTCAGCAAGTACTAGCAACACAGACCCAGTACAGCTTCAGCAAGTACTAGCAACACAGACCCAGTACAGCTTCAGCAAGTACTAGCACAGACCCAGTACAGCTTCAGCAAGTACTAGCACAGACCCAGTACAGCTTCAGCAAGTACTAGCAACACAGACCCAGTACAGCTTCAGCAAGTACTAGCAACACAGACCCAGTACAGCTTGGGGGCGCGCCGGCGGCGCGGGCTGGCGCGCGGGGGCTTGGTCGGTCCTGGCCGCCCCGCGGGCTTGGTCGCTTGCTGCCGTGGGGTCTGGGTGGCGGCGGCAAGGGGTGGTGGTGTTTGGTTTTTGGGGGGCCCCAGGGGCCCGGGCGCCGGTGCCTCTGTGTGTCGCTCTTGTTCCGGCCTCTGTGTGTGGGGGGTGTGTCTGTGGTTGGGGTGGGTGGGTGGTGTGGTGTGGGGGTCGGGCGGTGCGGCCGGTGGGGGGCTTGGCCGCGGTTTTCGGCTCGGTGTCGGTTTTGCGGTTCTTGGGTTTTCTTCGCCCGGCTTCGGCATCGCAGCCGCGCCGACAGCACCGGGCGGTTCTTGTGCAAATTGCGCCATAGGTGGCGGGCGGGTCCCCCGCTAGGCAGCGCCGCCCCCCCTCCCCCCCCCGGGCCCCCCACGGCCCCCTTCCCCCCGTCCCCTGGCGGTGGCCCGCCGCCGCCCCCCGCCCCCCGGGGGCCCCCGGTGGCCCCCGCCGCTCTCTCTCTCCCCCGCTCTGGCGGGGCGTCGGCTGGCCTTTCATCTGTGCTTCAACCGCTCCTTTTCCTCTTTCGCGGGTTTTCGGCCCCCTTTCCCTTTTTTTTTTGTGTAGAATCCTCTTCTGGCGCGCCGCCCTGTTTTGCCTTTCCTTCTATTGGTGCGCCCTGCTTGCGTCTGCCCCCTCGCTTGCGGTGCTGCCGCGGGTGCTGTGCTGTGTGGCGGCGGTTTCCCTCCGCTCTGGTCGGTGGGGCGCGTTTTCTTGGCCGGGGGGCCGCCTTTTGTGTGTGCTGTGTGTCTGTGTGTGCTGTGTTGTGCTGTGTGTCTGTGTGCGCTTTGTGCTGTGTGCTGTGTTCGGGGTGGCGGTTCCGCGTTCGGTTGTTCGGTTTGGGTCGCGTTTTGTTTGCGGTTCTTTTTTTCTTTCTTTGCTTGCTGCTTTGTGCTGTTGCCGCGGCCGCGTTTTTTGTTTTTTTTTGGTGCGTGCCGTTCCCCCTGCGGCGGCGCGCTCCTCGCTCTGCGCCTCTCTCCCCCTTTTGCGGTGCGTGGCGTGCCTGCGCGGCGCTCCCCTGGCCGTCGCTCGTGTCTCTCGGCGCTTCTCCGCTTCTCTGCGTTCGCCGCTGCCTTTTCCCGCGTTTTCCGTTTTGTGCTTTTGTCTTGGTGTTTCTGGCCGCGTCTTTTTGGCCAATATTTTTTTTTTTTTTTGTTCTTTTCTTTTTTTTTTTTTTTTTCTTTTTGTCTCCTTTTTTCTTTTCCTTTTTTTTTTTTGTTCCTCTTTTTTTTTCAGCCATGTATACGTCCAATCAGCTGCCATGGAGTTGCGTTGTCCACGCATCCTGGCGTCATTTCCAGTAAGTGTTTTAACATAGGTGTATAAAGTGGGCACTACGGCAGTAAGAGGTTAGTGACCATTAACAGTGGACTGACCAACCGTTCGGTAAACACACGCTCCGAACCGAGCGGTTCGGGTGTTTTTTCATGAACCGTACCACCCCTAGTGTGTAGCTGTGTGTAGCTGTGTGTAGTTGTGTGTAGTTGTGTGTGTCTGTGTGTAGCTGTGTGTAGGTGTGTGTGTCTGTGTGTACTGTGTAATAGTTGTTGTTTGTTGTGTAGCTATTGTGTAGTTGTGTGTGTCTGTGTGTAGCTGTGTGTAGGTGTGTGTGTCTGTGTGTAGCTGTGTGTAGTTGTGCGTGTCTGTGTGTAGCTGTGTGTAGGTGTGTGTGTCTGTGTGTAGCTGTGTGTAGTTGTGTGTGTCTGTGTGTAGCTGTGTGTAGGTGTGTGTGTCTGTGTGTAGCTGTGTGTAGGTGTGTGTGTCTGTGTGTAGCTGTGTGTAGGTGTGTGTAGGTGTGTGTGTCTGTGTGTAGCTGTGTGTGTAGCTGTGTGCAAGTGTGTGTAGCTGTGTGTAAGTGTGTGTAAGTGTGTGTAGCTGTGTGTCTGTGTGTAGCTGTGTGTAAGTGTGTGTAGCTGTGTGTCTGCGTGTAGCTGTGTGTAGCTGTGTGTTCCTGTGTGTAGGTGTGTATGTAGCTGTGTGTTCCTGTGTGTAGGTGTGTATGTAGCTGTGTGTTCCTGTGTGTAGCTGTGTGTCTGTATGTCTAAGTGTGTGTAGCTGTGTGTCTGTGTGTAGCTGTGTGTAAGTGTGTGTAGCTGTGTGTTCCTGAGTGTAGCTGTGTGTAAGTGCGTGTAGCTGTGTGTCTGTGTGTAGCTGTTTGTCGCTGTGTGTTCCTGTGTGTAGGTGTGTGTAGGTGTGTGTTCCTGTGTGTAGCTGTGTGTTCCTCTGTGTAGGTGTGTGTAAGTGTGTGTCGCTGTGTGTAAGTGTGTGTAGCTGTGTGTAAGTGTGTGTAGCTGTGTATGTAGCTGTGTGTTCCTGTGTGTAGGTGTGTGTGTCTGTGTGTGTAGCTGTGTGTAGGTGTGTGTGTCTGTGTGTGTAGCTGTGTGTAGGTGTGTGTGTCTGTGTGTGTAGCTGTGTGTAGGTGTGTGTGTCTGTGTGTGTAGCTGTGTATGTAGCTATGTGTTCCTGTGTGCAGCTGTGTGTAGCTGTGTGTGTCTGTGTGTGTAGCTGTGTGTGTAGTTGTGTGTAGCTGTGTGTGTAGTGTGTGTTCCTGTGTGTAGCTGTGTGTGTGTGTGTGTAGCTGTGTGTAGCTGTGTGTGTAGTTGTGTGTAGCTGTGTGTGTAGTTGTGTGTAGCTGTGTGTGTAGCTGTGTGTGTGTGTGTAGCTGTGTGTTCCTGTGTGTAGCTGTGTGGCTGTTGTGTACTGTGTGTGTTGTTGTGTGTAGCTGTGTGTGTCTGTGTGTAGCTGTGTGTAGTTGTGTGTAGCTGTGTGTGTCTGTGTGTAGCTGTGTGTAGTTGTGTGTAGCTGTGTGTGTAGTTGTGTGTAGCTGTGTGTTATTGTGTTCCTTTGTAGCTGTGTGTGCTGTGTGTGTAGTTGTGTTATTGGCTGTTGTGTAGCTGTGTGTAGTTGTTGTGTAGCTATTGTTTTATCTGTGTGTGGCTGTGTGTAGTTGTGTGTAGCTGTGTGTGTCTGTGTGTAGCTGTGTGGTGTTTTGTATGCTGTTGTGTCTGTGTTGTGGCTGTTTTAGTTGTGTGTAGCTGTGTGTGTCTGTGGAGCTGTCTGTAGTTGTGTGCTGTTGTTGTGTGTGGCTGTGTTGTGTTAGCTGTTGTGGTTGTGTGTAGCTGTGTGTAGTTGTTGGTATGCTGTTTGTGTAGCTGTGTGTGTTGTGTGTAGCTGTGTGTGGTTGTGTTGTAGCTGTGTGTGTAGTTGTGTGCAGCTGTGTGTTTGTGTGTAGCTGTGTTTAGCTGTTTTGTGTAGCTGTGTGTATGTAGCTGTGTGTAGTTGTGTGTAGCTGTGTGTGTAGCTGTGTGTGTCTGTGTGTAGCTGTGTGTAGTTGTGTGTAGCTGTGTGTAGTTGTGTGTAGCTGTGTGTTACCTGTGTGTAGCTGTGTGTAGCTGTGTGTGTAGTTGTGTGTAGTTGTGTGTAGCTGTGTGTGTAGCTGTGTGTGTCTGTGTGTAGCTGTGTGTGTAGCTGTGTGTGTGTGTGTGTAGCTGTGTGTGTAGCTGTGTGTAGTTGTGTGTAGTTGTGTGTATCTGTGTGTATCTGTGTGTGTAGCTGTGTGTAGTTGTGTGTAGTTGTGTGTATCTGTGTGTATCTGTGTGTAGCTGTGTGTTACCTGGTGCAGCTGGACTGCAGAGACGGGGATCTGAGCTCCGCCGGGAGGCAGCGAAGTGAGGAAGACCTGCGGGAGGGCTGAAACACAAACAACAACAACAACAACAACAACAGGATATAACAACAACAGGATATAACAACAACAGGATATAACAACAACAACAACAACAACAGGATATAACAACAACAGGATATAACAACAACAGGATATAACAACAACAACAACAACAGGATATAACAACAACAGGATATAACAACAACAGGATATAACAACAACAGGATATAACAACAACAACAACAGGATATAACAACAACAGGATATAACAACAACAACAACAACAGGATATAACAACAACAGGATATAACAACAACAGGATATAACAACAACAACAGGATATAACAACAACAGGATATTATAACAACAACAGGATATTATAACAACAACAGGATATAACAAAACTAAACATTAACATTAGGCCTGTAGCAGCAGAGGAGGCGGGCCCTACCGGGGTCATGTGACTGGGCGTGGCCTGTCGGGGGGAACGTGTTGAGGACCGTGAGGCTGCCGTCAGCCAATGAGGACGTAGGAGCAGCGTACATCACCGTGTGACCTCCGGAGTACATCATGTGACCAGACCCCGAGGACGAAGAAGAAGACGAAGAGACACTGGCTGCAGAGACAGAGTATTCAGTTCATGTTCTCAGCAACCTGTGGGGCTGTGGATGTTACCTGTGGAGGAGGGGCTGCGGGTGTCCGAGCTGCTCTGATTGGTCGAGGGCTGAAGCTGAATGCTCTGCAGCTGCTGGGAGACTCCGCCTCCTGATGACACACATTCAACCATCATCAGACTCATGTAGAAATATTCATTCATTCATCACTTCTCTTCTTATCCTCATTCATTCATTCATCACTTCTCTTCTTATCCTCATTCATTCATTCATCACTTCTCTTCTTATCCTCATTCATTCATTCATCACTTCTCTTCTTATCCTCATTCATTCATTCATCACTTCTCTTCTTATCCTCATTCATTCATTCATCACTTCTCTTCTCAGAACATCTCGTGTCTCTCTGACTGACCTGCTGCGTTATGATTTCCGCGACATGGAAACACGGACAGAATCTACACATGAAAATGGAATCCTGTTATACACGCGGAATCACACGGAATTTGCATATATTTTGTTGACATATTAAATAAACGATTTATTTTTCTCATTTTTCAGTTTAAAACAAGCAGAGACAGGTCTCTACCTAAACCGTGGCCAAATGGCACTGCCTGTTGCCAAGTAACCATACGTCATTACGTTCACGTTGAGTTTGTTGCGAGGGAAAAAATGTCAAAGCGAGTGGTGCCTCCCGATAAGACAACAGTGGCAAAAAAATGAAGAAACTCTGAATGAAGTGCTAGGAACCAGGCTGAACATTACCCCAACGACCACTCTGAGTCTGGACAACGCCTGTTTGGTACGTTTGGTCAACGTACTGTTGACTGGACGCGCAAAGACACACGTAACCACCGTCTGAAATCAAAAGCTCATCTGAAGAACAAAGCTAAATCTAAAGGTACTTTATTGTCACTAGGGTGTTGCCGATGGGCGATATCATCGTCCATCGTGATGGCTGGCCGACATCACGATGGAGAGCCACCATCGTGATGCCCCCCCCATCCTGTCAAACACACTAATCCTAGTCGCGGGCGCTGGACGGGAAATTGACAAGTGTGTCGGTCTTAAACTAGCAAAGACACAAAGACGAGACATAGGGCTCCTTAAGTGGAAGCTACTTTTTCCCCCTTTACGTGCAACCTATTTATGAAAAAGACCATGTCTTTGAGCTGACTGCTGATTGGCTGTAGTGATACATTCTCTCTCTCTCCCTGTCAGCTGTAGCTCGCTCTACCTTCTAGTAACGTTGGACACAGCGGTCTTGAGTGAGACAGAAAAAAACGTTAAAAGTGGAGCGCTATCACACTTTCCTTTCTCCCCTCATTGGACTAAGTTTGCCGACACTACTGTCTGTGTGCGTGCATCAATAAGTCAGTCTGAGGTCCTGTAGGTACGGGACGATGTCATGCAGGATTTATGAATGTACGTTAGCAACAGGCTAATTCACGAAGGTGCTATTTTATGTGTGAGCTAATATTGTGCATCTGTTCATGTGCGCTGCAAACTATTCAGTGCAAACACAACCGATAATGTAGTTTAAACTCAGTAATGATTGTATGTTAGGTTATTACTCAGTAATGATGGTATGTTAGGTTATTACTCAGTAATGATGGTATGTTAGGTTATTACTCAGTAATGATGGTATGTTAGGTTATTACTCAGTAATGATGGTATGTTAGGTTATTACTCAGTAATGATGGTATGTTAGGTTATTACTCAGTAATGATGGTATGTTAGGTTATTACTCAGTAATGATGGTATGTTAGGTTATTACTCAGTAATGATGGTATGTTAGGTTAGGTTATTACTCAGTAATGATTGTATGTTAGGTTATTACTCAGTAATGATTATACAAAATTATGTTAGGTTATTACTCAGTAATGATGGTAATTTTACATGTTAGGTTGTAATTACTCAGTAATGATGGTATGTTAGGTTATTACTCAGTAATGATGGTATGTTAGGTTATTACTCAGTAATGATGGTATGTTAGGTTAATACTATAAATGATTGTATGTTAGGTTATTACTCAGTAATGATGGTATGTTAGGTTATTACTCAGTAATGTGGTATGTTGGTATTGTTGTTATTACTCAGTAATGATTGTATGTTAGGTTATTACTCAGTAATGATGGTATGTTAGGTTATTACTCAGTAATATATGTATGTTAGGTTATTACTCAGTAATGATTGTATGTTAGGTTATTACTCAGTAATGATTGTATGTTAGGTTATTACTCAGTAATGATGGTATGTTAGGTTATTACTCAGTATGATGGTATGTTAGGTTATTACTCAGTATGATTGTATGTTAGGTTATTACTCAGTAATGATGGTATGTTAGGTTATTACTCAGTAATGATTGTATGTTAGGTTATTACTCAGTAATGATGGTATGTTAGGTTATTACTCAGTATGATGGTATGTTAGGTTATTACTCAGTATGATTGTATGTTAGGTTATTACTCAGTAATGATGGTATGTTAGGTTATTACTCAGTAATGATGGTATGTTAGGTTATTACTCAGTATGATGGTATGTTAGGTTATTACTCAGTAATGATGGTATGTTAGGTTATTACTGTCGCTCTGTTGAAGGAGATCGTCCCACTGTACGGTCGTTACGCAGATCAGACATCTGATGGACTTTACCGCTCCGTAGTTAAGTGAAAGTAGGTCAAGTTGTAAAACTACCAGCAGGGCACCATTTACAGAGGGCATTTAAATGTATGTCTAATTGTTTCTATGTTAACTGTTGGCCCATAGTAGTAGGAAAAAATATTTATGTAAACTCCACACAGAAAGGCCCGGAACCACCTGGATTCGAACCTTCTTGCTGTGAGGCCACAGTGCTAACCATCGGGCCACCATGCTGCTCATCTACAGCGGGAAAATCCCTCCAGGTTACCACTGAGGCAACGACTAAAACAATAGCTGCAAGGCATGAGCTCGTGGAAGATGTTGCTGCAATGTGTGAAGCTGACGTACCGCTAGAGAAAATGAAGAGGATACGTCCGTTTCTTGTTGAACATTGCAAGGCGCGCTTCCAGAAAACGCCCGCAGCCTCAGGCAGAGCCACCTGCCGCGGGTCTTTGAGTGCTGCAAGAGATCCACGGGACAAAATCTTGGTTGTTGTCGACGAAACCTCTGACAACCGAGATCGCAGTGTCCTCAACGTTGTTACAGGTGAGCATCCAATTAGCTATGATTTAGGTCATTTTGAATGTGCTTTGCTGAATATATTAACCGTTTCAATAAAAAAGCTGAATTGTGAGTTTGTGTCACTGAGTTTTTAAAGGTCAATACTGCTTAGAGGAGAAACGAAAACACGCAAATCCGAAACGGCTAAAAATAAATCCCAAAACAAACAAAAATTTGAAAAGAAATAAAACGGATTTCATAGGGCTCTACATATTCATGTCCTGGTTAGGATTTGTTCCACAGAGTCAGCAGCAGAGCGACAGACAGGAAGTGGATAACATGTGACAGGAAGTGGAGAACATGTGACAGGAAGTGTACCTGACATCAGAGTGAAGCCCTGGCACGCCAGCTACCGGTCTTCAGCAGCGTCCCCGTTGTGGAGGGGGCGTCCAGCGGCGCCCCCCCGCACTGCAGGCCCGCTGGTTTGATCCCGTCCTGGGGTCACGCTACAGCTGGTTTGATCCCGAGTCCCTCACGAGTTGCTGGTTTGATCCCTGTCCCTACAAGAAGAGAAACTGCTGAACATGACACAGTGTCCTGTTTGTCCAGTGTGTAGGTATGTGAGCTTTTATACTACATTCCATTATTCATTCCTTATTCCTTCCATTTTATCCCTATTACATTAGATTCATTTCTGTCTCTGTCTTTTGTCGTCCTTTAGCCTACTGTCTCTTCCTTTTTCTCTCCACTTCTCTCATCTCTGTCCTTCATACTCTCCTTCTCTTTTCTGTCTTTCTCTTATCCTTCTGTCCTTCTATCACCACTGTGTCCTATCATCTCTGTCCTCCTTCTCTGTCTCCTTTGTCACTGTCTCTCCTCTTCTTCTGTCCTATCATGTCTCTGTCAGCTTTGTCTCTATCCCTCCTTTTCTGTCACTTCTCTGTCACTCTGTCTCTGTCACACTGTCTCTGCGTCACCTGTCTCTATCAGCTTGTCTCTGTCACACTGTCTCTGTCAACACTCTCCTGTGTCTCTGTCTCTGTCTGTGTCTGTCTCTGTCTCTGTCTGTTCTGTCACTGTCTCTGTCAACTGTCTCTGTCTCTGTCCTGTCTCTGTCTCTGTCTCTGTCTCTGTCTCTTCTTCATGTCTCTGTCTCTGTCTCTGTCAGCTCTGTCTCTGTCGCTTGTCTCTGTCAGCTCTGTCTCTGTCAGGTCCACTGTCTCTGTCCGCTTTGTCTCTGTCATGTCTCTGTCCATGTCTCTGTCTCTGTCTCTGTCTCTGTCTCTGTCACTGTCTCTGTCTACAGTCTGTCTCTATCTGTCCTGTCTCTATCAGCTCTGTCTCTGTCAGCTCTGTCTCTATCAATCTGTCTCTATCAACACTGTCTCTATCAACATGTCTCTGTCAACTCTGTCTCTTCACTGTCTCTGTCTGTCTCTGTCCTTCTATCAGCTCTGTCTCTGTCCAGCCTCTATCAACACTGTCTCTATCAACACTGTCTCTGTCAACTCTGTCTCTGTCGCATCACTGTCTCTGTCATCCTCTGCTCATCATTCTGTCTCTGTCAACTCTGTCTTGTCATCCTGTCTCTGTCAATCATCTGTCTCTGTCGCTCTGTCTCTGTCAACTGTCTCTGTCAACACTGTTCTCATGTCTGTCTCTGTCAACTCTCTCTATCATCTCTCTATCAACATCTGTCGCTCTCTAACACTTGTCTCTATCAATTCTCCTCTTTACACTGTCTCTAATCACTCTCTCTTCACTCTCTGTCACTCTCATCTGTCAACTCTCTGTCTCTGTCAACACTGTCTCTGTCAACACTTTGTCTCTATCAACACTGTCTCTGTCAACTCTGTCTCTGTCAACACTGTCTGTCAACACTGTCTCATCAACTCTGTCTCTGTCAGCACTTCTCTATCAACACTGTCTCGTCAACTCTGTCTCTGTCAACACTGTCTCTGTCAACCTGTCTCTGTCAACACTGTCTCTATCAGCTGTGTCTGTCAGCACTGTCTCTATCAGCCTGTCTCTGTCAGCACTGTCTCCGGCTTGTCTCTGTCAGCCTGATCTCTGTCAGCACTGTCTCTATCAACACTGTCTCTATCAGCTCTGTCTCTGTCAACACTGTCTCCGTCAACACTGTCTCTGTCAGCTCTGCTCTCTTGTCTTCAAACTGTCTCTGTCAGTCTCTGTTCAGCTCTGTCTCTGTCAACACTGTCTGTCTATCAAAACACTGTCTCTGTCAGCTCTGTCTCTATCAACACTGTCTCTGTCAACACTGTCTCTGTCAGCATGTCTCTATCAGTCTCTGTCAGCACTGTCTCTGTCAGCACTGTCTCTGTCACATCTCTGATATAGGTCTCTCAACTGTCTTAGTCAACACTGTCTCTGTCAACTGCTGTCTCGTCAGCACTGTCTCTGTCAGCTCTGTCTATCGGCTCTGTCTCTGACCACTGTCTGTCAACACTGTCTCTGTCAGCACTGTCTCTGTCAGCTCTGTCTCTGTCAACACTGTCTCTATCAGCACTGTCTGTCAGCACTGTCCTCTTTCAACAGTTCTGTCAGCTCGTTCCAATCTGTTCTGTCAATCTTCTGTCAGCGCTAGCTCTGTCTATCTCTGTCTCTGTCAGCTCTGTCTCTGTCACTTTGTCTCTGTCAACCCTTCTGTCAGCACTGTCTCTATCACACTGTCTCCTGTCTAGAACTCTGTCTGTCAGCACTGTCTGTCAACACTGTCCTGTCAACACTGTCTCTATCAACACTGTCTCTGTCAGCCTGTCTCTGTCAGCCTGTCTCTGTCAACACTGTCTCTGTCAGCACTGTCTCTGTCAGCACTGTCTCTATCAACACTGTCTTTGTCAGCACTGTCTCGGTCAACACTGTCTCTGTCAAATACTGTCTCTGTCAACGTGTCTGTCAACTCTTGTCAGCACTGTCTTATCAGCTGTCTCTATCAGCCTGTCTCTGTCAACACTGTCTCTATCAGCACTGTCTCTGTCAGCTCTGTCTCATGTCAGCACTGTCTATCGTCAACACTGTCTCTAGCCTTGTGCTCTGTCCTCCACTTTGTGTGTGTGTCTCTATCACTATGTCTCAGTCTCTCTCTGTCTCTTGTCACCTATCAACTCTCCTTTGTTATCAGCCTGTGTCTTATCGCCTATATATATGTTGTCAATTGCGATGTTAAAAACTTGTCGTATTCTTTGTAATATTGTGTTCATGTTTTTAATGTGTCTTGTATGTGTATATGCTGTTATATTATGTTACATGCTATTTTGTGGAGATATTTTAGTGATACGGATTGCGATAACATTAATAGTATAATGTTAGAACGCTGGTTTTATGTGACTATATTGTGTTTTATATATAGCTGTATTTTTTTTAGCATTATAGCTTGTTTTTTTATGGCGTGTTGGGTCGTTATATATATATTAGTTTCTTTAGGTGCTCTACGTGATACGTGTGTTAATCTTTATACGTGGCTTTGCGTTGCTCTTCTGTCCCTGAGTAATAACATGGGTTTTCATTATATTGTAAGTAGCATCGGAGTGGCGTTCTTAAATAATGATGGTAGATTTGTCTTGATCTCAGTGTAGAGAGGCCTTGTTAGGTCTGTTTAGCACAACGAGTGTTATATGTAGTGGATAAGATATAATCATAGCTGATGTTTTATATGTTTGTGCGATTTTATATGGTATTGTTTAGTGTTATGTCGCTTTCACTTTCTTTCACCTCCACTTCTTATCACTATCTCTACAAACTTCTCTACCCCTTTTCTCTACTCTTCTCTACTTATTCTCTTCTCTATCACCTTCTCTATCTTTTCCTTTACTTCTCTTTCTTGTTTTTCTCTCTTTTCTCTATCCACTTCTCTGTACTTTTTTTTATTTTCTTTCTTTCTGTGTTTTTTTTTTTTTTCTATCTCTGTTTTCAACACTGTCTCTATCAACACTGTCTCTGTCACTCTGTCTCTATCAACACTGTCTCTGTCAACACTGTCTCTATCAACACTGTCTCTGTCAGCTCTGTCAACACCGTCTCCGTCAACACCGTCTCCGTCAACACCGTCTCCGTCAACACCGTCTCCGTCAGCACCGTCTCCGTCAGCACCGTCTCCGTCAGCACCGTTCCGTCAGCACCGTCTCCGTCAGCTCCGTCTCCGTCAGCTCCGTCTCCGTCAGCTCTGTCTCTGTCAGCTCTGTCTCGGTCAGCTCTGTCTCTGTCAGCTCTGTCTCGGTCAACACTGTCTCTGTCAACACTGTCTCTGTAAACACTCTCTCTGTCAGCACTGTCTCTGTCAGCTCTGTCTCTGTCAACTCTGTCTCTATCAACACTGTCTCTATCAACACTGTCTCTATCAACACTGTCTCTATCAACACTGTCTCTATCAACTCTGTCTCTATCAACTCTGTCTCTATCAACTCTGTCTCTATCAACACTGTCTCTATCAACACTGTCTCTATCAACACTGTCTCTTTCAACTCTCTCTCTCACACTGTCTCTGTCAACACTGTCTCTGTCAACACTGTCTCGGTCAACACTGTCTCGGTCAACACTGTCTCTGTCAACACTGTCTCTGTCAACACTGTCTCTATCAGCTCTGTCTCTGTCAACACTGTCTCTGTCAACACTGTCTCTATCAACACTGTCTCTGTCAACACTGTCTCTATCAGCTCTGTCTCTGTCAACACTGTCTCGGTCAACACTGTCTCTATCAGCTCTGTCTCTGTCAACACTGTCTCGGTCAACACTGTCTCTGTCAACTCTGTCTCTGTCAACACTGTCTCTGTCAACACTGTCTCTGTCAGCTCTGTCTCTGTCAGCTCTGTCTCTGTCAGCTCTGTCTCTGTCAACACTGTCTCTATCAACACTGTCTCTATCAACACTGTCTCTATCAGCTCTGTCTCTGTCAGCTCTGTCTCTGTCAACACTGTCTCTGTCAACACTGTCTCTGTCAGCTCTGTCTCTATCAACACTGTCTCTGTCAGCTCTGTCTCTGTCAACACTGTCTCTGTCAACACTGTCTCTGTCAGCACTGTCTCGGTCAACACTGTCTCGGTCAACACTGTCTCTGTCAACACTGTCTCTATCAACACTGTCTCTATCAACACTGTCTCTGTCAACACTGTCTCTGTCAGCACTGTCTCTGTCAGCACTGTCTCTGTCAGCACTGTCTCTGTCAGCTCTGTCTCTATCAGCTCTGTCTCTATCAACACTGTCTCTGTCAACACTGTCTCTATCAACACTGTCTCTGTCAACACTGTCTCTGTCAACACTGTCTCTGTCAACACTGTCTCTGTCAACACTGTCTCTGTCAACACTGTCTCTGTCAACACTGTCTCTGTCAACACTGTCTCTATCAACACTGTCTCTGTCAGCACTGTCTCTGTCAGCACTGTCTCTATCAACACTGTCTCTGTCAACACTGTCTCTGTCAGCACTGTCTCTATCAACACTGTCTCTGTCAGCTCTGTCTCTATCAACACTGTCTCTTTCAACACTGTCTCTATCAACACTGTCTCTTTCAACACTGTCTCTTTCAACACTGTCTCTATCAACACTGTCTCTGTCAACACTGTCTCTGTCAACACTGTCTCTGTCAACACTGTCTCTGTCAACACTGTCTCTGTCAGCACTGTCTCTGTCAGCACTGTCTCTGTCAGCACTGTCTCTGTCAACACTGTCTCTATCAACACTGTCTCTGTCAGCACTGTCTCTGTCAGCACTGTCTCTATCAACACTGTCTCTGTCAACACTGTCTCTGTCAGCACTGTCTCTATCAACACTGTCTCTGTCAGCTCTGTCTCTATCAACACTGTCTCTTTCAACACTGTCTCTATCAACACTGTCTCTGTCAACACTGTCTCTGTCAACACTGTCTCTGTCAACACTGTCTCTGTCAACACTGTCTCTGTCAACACTGTCTCTATCAGCTCTGTCTCTATCAGCTCTGTCTCTATCAGCTCTGTCTCTGTCAACACTGTCTCTGTCAACACTGTCTCTGTCAACACTGTCTCTGTCAACACTGTCTCTGTCAACCGAAGCAGGAAACACACTCAGAGATGTTAGTGTCAGTGTGTGTGTGTGTGTGTGTGTGTGTGTGTGTGTGTGTGTCTGTGTGTGTCTATGTGTCTGTCTGTGTGTGTTTGTGTGTGTGTCTGTGTGTGTGTCTGTGTATGTGTGTGTCTCTGTATGTGTGTGTCTCTGTGTGGGTCTGTGTGTGTGTGTGTCTCTGTGTGTGTGTGTTAGAGGTCGACCGATTAATCGGTAGGCCAATTAATTGGCCGATTTTTTGACTTTTTTTTACATAATCGGCATCAGCCAATATCAAGCCGATTAATAGGCAGGCGCATCTGCGGGCAGCCTGGTGTTGTTGTTGTGGAACACGTGTTCGACGCACGCTGCCCCTAGAGTCAGTTACCAGCAGAGTGAGCAGACCTCCTCCAGCGCCTAAGGAAGGAGCTGTTCCTCGGAGAAAACGGTAAGGATTACATTCTTATAAGTCGTATATATTTAATGAAAAACATATGACATGTTACTGCCAACTTCGAGAAAAAACATGAACAGGCGACATGACGTTCGGCTACTTTGGATATTGATAGCTGTCGTGTCATGCTGTCATGTCACAATAATTAAGCTAGAATTTTGCAATCACAGACAGTGGATCTGAGACTTTTATTATTTGTTCTGTGTGTCTATATTTGAGAGGGTTGTCAACTCAATGCAGAGAAAGAAGTTGTAGTTAAAAGAGACCACCGCACCATATAGGCTAGAAGGACTGGCTTTGCGTTGCTAGCGTCGTTGCTAGGGTTGGGCCAGAGTAGACCCGGTGCTAATATGGCACCTGTGCCTTAACGACCCGTATCTACCGGACCGAATAGCAACGCAGATTTCTGTACCTCATTTCGGCGCCACTAATATGCCTGCGTTGCTCTCTGATGCTCCGAAAATGAATGTTAGAATAACAGAAACATCGCAGCATGTGACGCTAGTTAACATTACACTCGTCAGCAGCTAACGTTAGCCTACCATTAGCTAGCAGATGGATTAAACACGATTAAAATGCTGACAGCTAAACGGTGTAAAGTGTGATTTATTTCACTGTATAGGATCCAACAGCAGGATGTTAAGCAGTGTGCTGCTGCCGTTGTTTAGCTACTTGTCTGAAGAACAACACAGACGGTGCGTCGCGGTGCATTCAAAGTTGTTGTAAAATACCCGTTTGCCATGGTGGTTGTTTTTGTCGTTAAACAGCAATTTACTAGTGAAATACGTTATTGTTATAAGTTATAGTTATTACATTATTATTAAATCATTTAATTTTGACCATATGGCCTAAAGTTGTTTCCCTCCCTTAATTAGGTTTTGTCCATTTGGCTTTGTCTGTCAACAAACAAAACAAACCATAAATACATGTTTTAGGACAGTTTTTGGGAAGATGATAGAAACTTTTTAGCCTTGTATCACTTACCATGCACTGAATTATTAGCTGATTTATAAAAAAATGACTTGAAGAAGATACTATACAAAAATACTAACTTAACCTTGTATTTTCCCCCTTTTTTAGTCATTAAGTCTGATGGCTGAAAAGAAAACCACCCCCTTATGGCAGCGCTTCCCCCAGCCAACACCAAAACAAAGAAATGCTGCTGGTTGCTACTGTGTGTCAGCACTACTATTTTTAAAATGGTCAATTTATTTTATTGTTCTCAGCTGTTTCATAAATGCTGCTAAGTGCACTAAACTTTATCTTTTAATTGAATAGTTTATTTGACAAAGTTAAATTTATTTTCTTTCTTCTTAGCCGTTTTGTTTATTTATACAATATATGTTTTTACATTGTACATGTTTAATGTAAGTATACAAGTGCAGATTGGTGTTCAATAAATGTTTTTGTTGAGAAATTTTGTGTATCTTAAGTACTTATTAGTATTCAATTTTATCTTTCAAATAGAGGTTAAAAACAAGCAAATATTGGCCAAAAATAATCGGCAGCATATATCGGCCATCAGCCGACCCTGATTTCAAAAGATCGGCATCGGCCTGAGAAAACCCATATCGGTCGACCTCTAGTGTGTGTAGCCTTGCTACAGTGTCTGTTGTCATGGCGTTACCTTGGCCCCCTCTGACTCGGCCACCTGGTAGGTGAGGTCTGTCTCCGTGAAGCCCGTGGCGCTCATCCTCTGGTCGGAGGAGGGGTCCCAGCGTGGCGGGGAGTCTGGCGAGTTGAGGCAGGTCTGGATCAGAGCCTTCCCCGTCTCAGACGTGATCATTGGCTGCAGCTTCCTGGTCGCAAACGTGTACACGTGGCCCGTCTCGCTGGCGACCAGCAGCAGGACCTGGGTCCCAGTCAGCGTGGACAGCTCGTAGGCCTGCAGGGACACGGCACAGGCTATCACCTGGAGATAGCCTGTGCCTATCTCCAGGTGATAGCCTGTGCCTATAATCTGGAGGTAGGCACAGGCTAACATATGATATGGAGATAGACACAAGCTATGTTTCCATCCACATGTTTTTATCCGAATTAAACGTACAATATGTAACTTTCTGCCGCTAGGTGTCTCTCAACCAAAACAATGGACGGTAAAACTGGACTTTTGATGACGTTGGGAAGTTGCGTGGAATTATGGGAGTTTTTAGTGTTAAACACCTTCGCTGCAATGCTTCGCTGCCGGTCAGAATCATAGACTGTTCATGGACGAGTTTACCCATTGAAGTTTATTCACGTTACGTTTAGTAACGTTTATTCATGTTATTGTAATAAAATAGCTGCAGTTTCCCCAACATAATTACGTTTTTCTCGATTAGATTTTTATTTGTAGCTGACCAGTTAGCTAGCTAGTGAGCCAGCAAGCTAACAGTAGCCAGCAGCTAAAACACAAAATATTTCACATATCAGTGTCACCTTTTGGATGGTTTCAACACCGGGGCGGACCATTGGGCGGACGGGGTTAGTTGTAACGCTAGCTAGCTACTAAACGAGGCTGAGAGACGGGTGTGGGGGGGATTGTCGGGGAAATATCCGCGATGGCGAGGACGTTTGATGCCTGCTGTGCAGCAGCAGAACATCTCCCAGCTGCCCCGAATTATCTCCCCTTCACTTTTCAGTAATCTTAACTTTTGGTTTTGGTGCTTAACCCACCTTTTGTCGGGTTAATTTAGCTAACCGTAAAGACCGCTAAACGCGAAGGGGGGGAGAAATTCGGCACATACACCGGTAGCGCTACGGAGATGTAGCTAGCTACCGCTATGGATGGCCGCTGTTGTGACTCGGTGCTGGATCTGATATGGTCCGTTTCCCGACATTTAATTAAACTGCCGTTAGCGTCGTAAGCACCAGGCACTGGAGATAAGTTCTGGCCGGGGTTGTAATGAAAGTAGCTGATTGGGGGCTAACGGTAACTAGCTAGCTAGCTATATGTCCCGGGGCTGTTGTCAGCTGTCATCCCGACTGAGTCTCTCTGCGCCGGGGGAGTGAGGCAGACAGACCGGGGTGTGCTAGCTGGCTAAATTAGCATTACATTAATCGTCTATCTATACAGCTAACGTTATTCGTGGGGTTAGCCCAGTCCTGTTAACTGTGTCATACTAAAAATAACTTTATTAGCGTGTTGAACGATGTTGTAACCATAATGTTACCCACAAAGCATTAGCATCAACGTTAGCACATTGTAGTAACGTTAAGCTGGTATCGATATTGAACTTTCAAAATAGATGAGGTCTCTGTTGTATTACTGTGATAAAAAGTGGGATGTAATTAATCACAAAATGATGCTGTATGGCAAAAAAGCAGTATTACGGTTACAAGTATTTTTTTTCTGTGACATTGTATGATTTACAATTACTCCTGAACATATCATCTTGGTGCCAGTGTTCTGACGGACGTTACAGTAACTAGACAGTGAAAGGTTATATGACGCCACTGACGGGCGACTAAAGGAAACGTGCCGTGTCTGAAAATAAAATAACAGATTTCTCTGGGTTTGACATTTGGTGGAAACATTTGGGATAGTGTAAAAACACAACTCATAAAAATATATAACATAGGTATGGTCGTTTTTAGACATTTTAAGGCAGAAATGTTACATATTGTACCTTTAAGTGAATGAAAATGAAAAATGCCGTCATGGAAACGGTAAAATTCGACTGAATTTCATGAATATCGACTCAAAGGAAATACGTTCGGTCTCATGGGATTTTCTCTTGATCGATATATACGGCTTATGCGATAAACGCTGATGGAAACGTTATTTGCCGAATAAATAATGAATTGCGATTAAGTTTTAGGTCATTTTATGGTTGCAACCCGCAATAAAACGAAGAAGAAGAAGTTGTAGTCCATTTCCGCCCAGTATTTCCTCTCTGTTTGCACACATGACAGGCGTCAACAAAGACAGATGTAAGTGGACGAACGAGGAGACGAGAGACTTTCTGAATTTAATTTACGAGCAAAATATAACGGCTATTTTAGACAGCAAAAATCTAAGAAATGCCAAAATTTATCAGGAACTGGCAAAGGAAACGACCAACCAAGGTTAGGACAAGCCGTGGGACGTCCTGCTGAGTAAATGGAAGGAGCTCTAACAGCGATACATGTCTCAAAAAAGAGAGTTGTCTCTCAGCGGTGCCGGAGGGAAAATAAAAGGATTTTAGATGAGCTGGATCAGATCCTCGGCCAAAGGCCCATCGGAGCTTCCTTGGCTTCTGATATTAACAACAACAACAACTACTTTTGTCTAGCAAAACCTAGTTCGCAAATGTCTGCTTGAATGTTGTGCGATTCAGTGTGAAAATGAACGGAAACACCTTCAAATGTCTCAAATCAATTCGATATACCAATTTAATCGCAAAACAGCATGTGACATCATTACGCAACAGGTTTTTATTCGCTTTAGAGCTGTTGGATGGAAACACACTTTCACACTCAGCTTTATTCACATGAGTTTTTTTACCGAACTTCAGATAATTCGATTGACAAGTGGATGGAAACTTAGCTACAGGCTAACATATGATCTGTAACATAGACACAGTATAACATATTTTTTCAGTAAGCCTGAGATAGACACAGTCTAACACCTAGAGCTAAACACAGGCTATCATCTTCAGATAGACACAGGCTATCATCTGGAGATAGACACAGGCTATCATCTGGAAATAGACACAGGCTATCATCTGGAGATAGACACAGGCTATCATCTTCAGATAGACACAGGCTATCATCTGCAGATAGACACAGGCTATCATCTGGAGATAGACACAGGCTATCATCTGGAGATAGACAGAGGCAAGACCCTCCAAAAATGTTATATTTTACAAAAAACTGAATTATAGATTCATTTTTTGATATTTCAGATTTTTTAATATATTAGAAATACATTTGTATTATTTTCGAGTATCATATATTTTACATTATTTTTTGATTATTAAATTATTTTATTTATGTATGTATGTATGTATGTATGTATGTATGTATGTATGTATATATATATATATATATATATATATATATATATATATATATATATATATATATACACACATTTATTTATTTATTTTTATATATTTTCAAAAAGAATTAGAAAATTTAAAAACAGAAATGGTAGTATTATAAAAGTGTGACTATGTTGTGAGAGCTCCGGTGTTACAGCCCTACTGGTTTCCACACTAACTGGTTTCCGTATATGTTGTGTTAATACGGAAACCAGTTAGTGTGGAGACCAGTAGGGCTGTAACACCGGACTCACCTTCTTCATGATGCCGGTCTTCCTCTTGCTGAAAGTCGTGTAGCGCCGCAGTTTGTTGTCAATGAACTCCATCTTGATCTTTACTCTTCCTCTGGTTTTCTTCCCGGGTTTGGCTCCAGGCAGCCCGCCGGGGATCAGACCCCGGGAGGTACCGACCTCGCGCTCACTCCGCTCCCGCTTCACGCCTCTCCGGTCCCCGCCCGAACCCGCCGTGTCCTCCCCGGAGTCAGAGTCCGGCTCGGACCCGCTGGAAATCACATCCGGGTCATTGTTCGGTCCCGGTCCGGCCGTGTTCAGCCCGGCTCCGGTTCTGGTGCCCATTCCCCGCTGGGTCCCCCCCCCCCACCGCCCCCCGGTCCGGAAAACCTCCTCCTCCTGCCGGCTCTCCGAGCTCCCAGGCCGGGCACAGTCAGCTAATAGCACCGCTAACCGCTAGATGCTCGGCTAACTGAGCTAACTAGCTAACGGCAGCTACAGTTAGCTTAGAGGATCTTCGGCTATAGTTAGCATCAGTGAGCAGTTACTTTAGCAACAAGTGAAGCTCTCTGTCCATCAAACTCCGTAAATCACCGAGAGTTCCCGCCGAGCGGCCGGGGAACGTCGGAGGAGACATCAGGAAACATTTTCTACATAAAAACTGATCCAGTTTGAGAAGAATCAGTGAATAAAGTTTACAAAAGTTGTGTTTTTGTACAGTAATCAGTGACAAAACACTGCGCTCCACATAAGGAAATGACGAGCAGCGTCTACAGATATCCGTCCGCTGTGGAATATAGTTTTACAAACGTAGAACTATTTTCACACTGCTTGTTTTAAATATCACACAGATCATCAGGACCGTCTTATTAATGTATTCCGAACATGTAGGACTAATAGAGATTATATTAGACTTGTACACATGAGACGCTAAATTAGTTTGCGCAGTGATACCAAAAGGGACTCGCAGGGGAACTACTTTCCTCCATATAAAGTAGCACGTTTCCTTTTATGGCGCTGCCGCTCCTTATATGGTCAACAGAACTACAGACGGGAAAACTACAAATCTGTACAGAGAAGCAGAAGGGGAGGAAGATGAATGATTTATGTATTTATTAAACAAGCCTTTTACATATTATATACAGTAACTCAGCCCGGTATGGACCTGGGTAACAGATAGGGGGGCGTTAGGTTATTATATTTGTTTTAGTATTTTTAAAAGCAAAGAGAAGCGAGGCAAGCAGGGGCCTGTTGCACAAAACCAGGATAAGGGATTAACCCGGGATATTCATATTATCCTGGATGAATTTAGCTTTGATTTGGTTGCACAAAAGCAGGTTGAATTAAACCCAGCCAAGTAGGCCTAACTAGGGCTGGGCGTATCGATCTAAATATTGATACCAAGATGAGTAGATTGGTATCGGATCGATACTGTCGTGATGAGGTCGATACTTTTGTTGCAGTTTCTCTCAGAGTTCATGCGAGCACAGCATCTCTCCAAGTCTGTGCGCAGTGTGCAAATAGCTCACCTCTCTCTCTCTCTCTCTCTCTCTCTCTCTCTCTCTCTTGTCTCTGTCTTATGTCTCTGTCTCTCTCTCTCTCTCTCTCTGTCTCTCTCTCTCTCTCTGTCTTATGTCTTATGTCTCTCTCTCTCTCTCTCTCTCTCTCTGTCTCTCTCTCTCTCTGTCTTATGTCTTATGTCTCTCTCTCTCTCTCTCTCTGTCTCTGTCTCTCTCTCTCTCTCTCTCTCTCTCTCTCTCTCTCTCTCTCTCTCTCTCTCTCTCTCTCTTGTCTCTCTCTCTCTCTCTCTCTCTCTCTCTCTCTCTCTCTCTCTCTCTCTCTCTGTCTTGTGTCTTGTGTCTCTCTCTCTCTCTCTCTGTCTCTCTCTCTCTCTCTCTCTCTCTCTCTCTCTCTCTCTGTCTCTCTCTCTGTCTTATGTCTCTGTCTCTCTCTCTCTCTCTGTCTCTCTCTCTCTCTCTCTGTCTTATGTCTCTGTCTCTCTCTCTGTCTTCTCTCTCTCTCTCTGTCTCTCTCTCTCTCTCTCTGTCTCTCTCTCTCTGTCTCTCTCTCTCTGTCTCTCTCTCTCTCTCTCCCTCTCTCTCTCTCTCTGGCCCCTCCCCCTCCAGAGAGCAAAGAGTCAGAACAGAGAGATCATCACCGTGATGATGGTGGAAAGAAAGAGAAGCGCTGTGTGGAGTTTATTCACTCCAGCTGATACGGACACTGCCACATGTGATGTGTGCAAAAAAGTAATTTGCCACTATGGTAACACCACCAATTTGCATAAACACGTTAAAGCAGTTCACCCGAGAGAAGAGGAGGAGGGGGGAGAACCCCAAACCAGACCCCCAACACAGAGACAGAGGTCTCTGGCAGTCATCAGTATCCAGGTACTCTCCAGCATTAAGCCGTGTAGTTCCCAGTGATCAGAGAGCACTACTATCAGAAACTCAGACAGTCGAAAACAATCTTTATTGTTTCACTGGAACTCAAAAATATACACTATTTTTATACCGTTACATTGATTTATATTGTTCTAGTTAGTAAATACAAACATTTAGATTTGCCTAAAATCTTTGTCCTGTGTTTTATCATAATCATAATCAGCTAACTAAAGGCAAAATCACAAAATTATTAATGATCGTGACGTTACAAGTAAAAAGTATTGGTATCGGTATCGGCGATACTAGCCCTGTATTTACTTGGTATCGGATCGATACCAAAATTCCCAGTATCGCCCACCCCTACAAGTAACCATGGAGATGTATTCTTTGCTGTTAGCCTGCTCCAGAGCATTGGGTTGATGTATTCTTTGGTATTCTTTGTATACAAATACAGTCGGTATATGTATTATTATATATTGTATATATGTAACAGCCTCTTGCAGGTTACATTAAAAAACACAATTTGAGTTCTAATGAATTTTGGTAGCTGTAATGTGTACACATTTGTCTCACTGATTGTGTCTTTAATGAAATGTTCTTCTTCTTTAGTAATGTTGAAATGATCTCCTCCATACTCCTAGTTGCGTAGCAGCAGAAGAAACAAGATGCCAGAGCACTGTGCAGCTGCTCAAATCAGCCGACCATCACAACCAGGGCTCGGGGGATTACTTTTCACAAGTAAGATTTAACATGAGCGTACTATTGGTTGTATTTTGTGACTAGAATATTACCAGAGAGCTGACAAGGATCTTTGATATTACTGTACTGAAATCGCAGCCAGATAGATAGGCGGTGTTTACTGCACCGGCCGGTGTTCACCCGGCTATGAACTGGGTCACCCTAGACCACGGGTCTCAAACTCAAGGCCCGCGGGCCAAATCCGGCCCCTCGCAGATTTTGATCCGGCCCACATATCAATTTAGGTTCACAATAGACTTTAGTCCACATAGTTTTTGTAGTTTTTTTCAATGTATTTTTCCAACTTTTTTGTCATTTTTTCCATGTTTTTTAGCTCGTTTTACGATGTTTTTTAGCTCGTTTTACGATGTTTTTTCCCCAATGTTTTTGTTGCTTTTTTTCAACTTTTTTTGTCTTTTTTTTTTCTTTGATGGCTAAGTTACTTTTTTGCTGACTTTTTTGGGCATTTATGTCGACCAGGCTGTAAGTGAGAAGATTATATGAGACATGCAATAATACAATGAAAGATGCTTGACTTTTACGATGAAGTAATAGCATGTGAATAACCTAAACATGTCTGGCCCTGGATGTGATCCTTGTTGTGCAGCGTGGCCCTTCGTGACCCCTGCCCTACACTTATCAAGTTGTTTAGTTTAGCCTATCTCAATAATAGACTTAGATTAGGTTGCATTCTTTTATAATGTTGGCGGTGATTAGAGTGATAGTGATAGGTAGATGAACAGCCCAAACTATTTGTGTCACACTCATAGTTTGTTTATTTCTATTTGTTTGGCACGAATACGTGTCGTAGGGTAGGCCTATAATTTATTCATTCATAATGATAGGCTTCAAACGTCATATTGACAACGGTTGAGTGCATGATATTGCAGGGGTCAACTTCAATCACCTCTTTTGAGTTTGCTGCTGAGGCGATTTTAAAGGCTAAAACTGCATGGGGCAGAAATCAGACAGGGGGGAAGGACTCCAGATCAAAGGACCTGGACCCCGATAACCAGAGGAGGCTGAAGGAGCAGCACAGCAGCATTTCTGAAATAAAGGTTAGTTTATTACCAGAGGAGCAATTAAGACTTCAGATACCCTTATACTTCAGATAATTTAATAACAAAGGCTGGGTCTTCTTGCTCCTCTACAACCACCACCACCCACATCCAAACTTGGACGAGGCAACATTGTTTCCTAAAACCCACAAGACTGACTGAACTCTTACCAATCTTCTATACAGACAATTCTAGATGAAAATATAACGTCATGCAGCACTGGCACTGTTATGCTTTTTTTTAAATTCAAATATATATATATTTTCTAACCAAAAAGTGTATTTAACTGAACAACTGACACACAACAAAGGAGAGGCAAACATATTTATATAAAAAATGTGAAATTGAAAACTATTTACAATAATGGCTCTATATACAATATAAAATGTACAAATCACACCAAGCGGTGCAGCCTGAAGCCAGTGTAGTGGGCCCTGGGTCAGGAAATGTGTCCCTGGTTCTCCACACACAGCAGCTGGGTATTGCCACTCTATTCCCCACACCCAGGCGCCAATACTGCCACAAGACAAACTGTCTATAGGCTGCATGTCTAAATTGTCTCTGCTCAAGTCCTGGCTCCGGGTTGTCTTCAAGTGCAAAGATATCGTTCCATGCAGCACAGGCCAGCCACAACACACCCTCATCCAAAGGGTAGTACTGCATGTAGACCATCTGGCTAATGCAGTTTGACAGGGATTGGTGACAGCATACTCTTTCTATGTATGTGTTCATCAAGTGCTCCAGTGGAGAGCAGCTAGGTCTGGGTCAGGGTGTGGGGGTACTTCCAGCAATGACATGACGTCAAACATAATTCCTAGTGTCCTGTTCAGAATTTCCTCCAGTAAATTGTCTTTCTGCCCAGGCTCGAGAGAATGAAGTTTTTCCTACAAAAAAAATCATATGTTTTATTGGATATGTATCAGAGGCAAAATTGAGGGTATCTGAAGTCTTAATTGCTAGTCTGGTAATAAACTAACCTTTATTTCAGCCTCCTCTGGTTATCAGGGTCCAGGTCCTAGGATCTGGTGTCCTTCCCTCCTTTCTGATTACTGCCCAGTTGGAGTTGGCCTTTAGAGTAACAAAGAGCGTTGATTAGCCCATCTCCTCTGATGGGGAAAGGGGAGGAAGAAGGAAATTAAAACACATTTCTGATTGGCTGACATATACCATCTGTTGGACAGGTTTTGATTTATTTTAGACTTGGACTGAAGCTATAAGGGTGTGCCGTTGTCCTCGAATCAGACCCACACAGACACCCGGACTGAAGAGAAGAGAAGAGAAGAGAAGAGAAGAGAAGAGAAGAGAAGAGCAGCTTCATCTCTGCCAGTGTTTCCTCGACACACAAAGGTTTAAAGAGTCTGTAGGTCGACCTGAAGAGTTCAGCAGGTGAGAATCCTAGCAGAGGAATCTGTAAATGTCTGAAAATCAGCTCAACAAACTGTTATCTATCATGGATAGGTTGTCCATTTTATTAGGGTTATCCATCCATCTATCTGTCTCTCTGTCTGTCTGTCTATCTATCTATCTATCTATCTATCTATCTATCTATCTATCTATCTATCTATCTATCTATCTATCTATCTACTGTATATCAAAATACTGAGTGAAGTTTAGAAAGAATGAAGAACACAAAGTCTGGTGACGTCATTCACATGTATATTACAGTTTTTTCCAACTGCTTACAGACGTTTTCAAAACTATGTCTCCTTTTTTCAAAACTCTACACCCAATTCCCAAAACTGCACACACACAAAATTTAAAATGTCTCACATCTCCTTCAAAATGAAACACTGCATTCTAAATACCATAACCACATCTCAAAATGAAGCATTTGCATCAAATGGCAAACACTTTTTTCATAATAGTAATTTTTTGGATATACCATGTACACACTGCTGTTCTAAATCTACTAAAGCTCTTTTGTCTTTCATAGCATAGCAAGTCACTTCCTGTTAGATTTTTGTGTCTTAGATAGAGAATTGTGTTTAATGTTTTGAAAAAAGTGTTGTATGCAATTAAAAACTGAGTGAATGGCTGAGAAATAGCTTCAGGTTTTGGAGATTTGCTGGGTAGTTTTGCACTTTGAGTGAGAGGTTTAAAAAATCGTGTGAGATGAAAAGATTTTGTGTGTAACAGTTGGAAAAAACTGTAAGTACCCATGTGGATTTACTGATCCAGCAGAGAGGAGGGTTTGTTTATGCCAGCAGCAGTTCACAAGAATTTCTCCAAATTGAAAGACTCTAAAAGTTAAAACAGTCAGACTACACACAAGAGCTTTCGTTACAGCCTGTTTGTGAAAACAAATCTCTATTTACAGAGTAGCTCTGTGGTTGTTAAAACAGCGCTGTGTAGAAACTGCCTCATGCAGACAGAGCAGATTGAAATATGGCTTTCTTCATGTTTATGGCCGTTAAGCTGATGAGAGACATTGGGCTAACACCACTACTCTAAATATCAGTGGTGAAGTTTACTGCTAATGTGCTTTTTCACAAAGTAGCTTTGGAGACACGGTTTCTCTGATGTGGTGACGACTGGGAATCTCTCGGCTCCAGTACACTGAGAAGACGTGGAAACCCAGTATTATTAATGACTAACAAAGGCTGGTTGTCAAGTCCAATCATGCATTGGGCAAGAGCCTAGTTATGTTTTTACAGCCAAAAATCTCAAAAAGGCTGGCATTGCTCCTCTTCCATCGCCTATACCTGCTTGACAGAGAAGTTATTGTCACGATGCTATGAGGTGGTATCGGGTGTGGTAGTATCAGAGTAATTTTATGACTACAAGTACGAGTACATGCACGTGGCATCAGACCGATACCCAATACGGGAATCGGACCGATACTGGCATCGGTATCGGTGCATACCTAGACTAAACTGGACTCAGAGTTTGATTATATCAATAATTTTTTCCTCCAGTGAACTATGGCACAGTTTGTTGAAGACTCCAGCCTGGAGGACTGGAAGGTCATTGGCTCTGTGAGTTTTGGACAAATCTACAAAGCCATCATCAGTGGGGCTTTGATGTGGCCATTAAACTGCTTCTTCAGGGCGAGGGGTAAGTGCTTACAAAGGGTTTCCTGTTTATAACTACAGATAGTTTTGTGAATTACTCATAATACAAACAAAAACACACAGGACCCAGAAGTCTTTGCTGCGTGAGATCACGATGATGCTTCAAGCCTCCAGCCCGCATGTTATGGCCAAACACCCTCCTCCTCTGGCGGGTCAACGCAGCTTGGTCTGGTCATGGAGCTCATGGAGAGAGGATCATTGGCCTCCCTACAGGTAACCAGGGGTGGAACAACTACTCATATCTTTTACTTAGAGTAGCAATACTTTGCTACAAGTAAAAGTCTTGCATTAACAATAAAAAAGCATAGAATAAATAAATAATATATAATACATTTGTTATCCGAGTTCTACTGTTTAATGTTTAAATAGTCATTTTTAAAGAAAAGAAGAAGAACATTAATATAACAGCATATTCCAAACCTTTGAATGGTAGTGTAGGCTGTATGTGTAACTTACTATCTCCACTATTTGTGGATCTGAAACTCTGGAAACAATCTTACAGGAAGCATTGAGGGGAACTCCACCCTGGCCACTGGTTTTCAGACTGGCTCACCAAGTGGCTCTGGGTATAACCTACCTCCACAGTCTGCCCCGTCCCATGCTCCACCAGGACCTAAATCCCCAAAATGTTCTGCTGGACGACTTTCTCAATGCCAAGGTGAGTCCCGGGCTTTGAGGGGAGGCCAGGCGTCATGTTTACTTTATACTACAATACATTATATTATAATAGTTTGCACACTCTAGAGAGACTAAATGGAGCCTGAAAACACATATTGTAAACCCAAAAGATACAGATATGTAAGGGTTTCCCTTACATGTTGCAACTTGATAATATACGGTAGGAAATAGTTTTACTGTTTTTCAAAAGCCAAACTCCAGGCCTTAACATTGTACAGTTTGACGCATTATCAATCTATGCCCCTCTTCATGATTTTGGTTCCAGAACATCCCGTTCTCATTCCTGACTTTTAAGATAGGGACGCTTGTCGCGGCTGTGGCTCAGTGTTAGAGTGGTCGCCTGACAATCGGAAGGTTGGTAGTTTGATCCCTGGCCCTTCAGTCCCATGTCGAAGTGTCCTTGGGCAAGACACTGAACCCCGAATTGCCCCCGATGCTGCTCCATCAGAGTGTAAATCTGTGGGAATGTTTATCTGATGAGCAGGTAGCACCTTGTACAGCAGCCTCGACCACAGTGTCTGAATGTGTGTGAATGGTTCCTGTACTATATAAAAGCACTTTGAGTAGTCGTTAAGACTAGAAAAGCGCTATATAAAAAATATTTTTATTAATATATTTTAAAATGCTAACTTAGCATTAAAAGTGTCATACTTTACCAAATAACTCTTAATTACAACAATCATGAACAATCATAAAGACTCCTTAATGTTCATGACTGGTTTCATGTCAGTCTTCTGCACACCCCTTCAAATAAAGTGTTACCAAATAAAGAACCAATTCTAACTCCTTCCTCTCTTTGCTAATTCTCTCTGCAGCTTACAGATTTTGGCTGTGCCCAGATTTCCTGCAGCGTCAGAAAAGTTTCCAACAACGATGAACCACTAGGAGGGATGATTCAATACATGCCACCAGAGGCTTTTGAAAGCACATCGTACACACCTACCAGAGCCTTTGATGTCTACAGGTACAAGAGCATCGAACCAATTCAATTCAATTTTATTTATAGTATCAAATCATAACAAAAGTTATCTCAGGACACTTTACAGATAGAGTAGGTCTAGACCACACTCCATAATTTACAAAGACCCAAAAAATTCCAGTAATTCCACAAGAGCAAACATTTAGTGCGACAGCAGCGACGAAAAACTCCCTCTCAGGAAGAAACCTGGGAGAGACCCAGGCTCTTGGTAGGTGGTGTCTGACGGTGCCGGTTGGGGGTGTGATGAACAGTGGCAATAACAGTCACAATAAAGATAATGGATAAGTGACTAGAAATAGTAGTTGTAGTAGTTCATGGCATAGCAGGGCACTGCAGGGCGTAGCAGGACGTAGCAGGATGTAGCAGGGCACGGAGCAGGATCACAGCGACGGCTGCAACCATGATTTAGGTGCCACCCTTATCCAAGGAAAACTTCTGGGCGAAAAAACATAAGGACTCTGGGGAATAAGCTCCCCAGACCTAAGTTAGTAACAAGCATTTCTGTGTATTATTATCTTCAGATAATGAGTTTCGGAGGTGTTTAGGGCCCAGCACAATTACTTCAGTTTTGTTTAACATCAGAAAATTGTAGGTCATCCATGACTTTATATCTTTGATGCATGCTTGAAGTTTAGCTAACTGACTGGTAAGCACTTGAACCAGCACTTGAATAAAAGTGTTTCATTTATCATATAATAAATAACTGGAGATGGGGTCACTCCAGCTGTCATGCTAACACATGTTCAGTATTGACAGGAAGTCAAAATATCAGTCGCTTAGTCCTTTAACAGGAGAGGCAATTGTTTTCATGTAGGAGGGATACTAATATGACTACATGCACAGATTTCCTTATTGTCATTGAATATCCTCATTCTCACATGAGCATTAATTTACAGATGACAACAAACCCTAGCCAGCAATCAACCAGGGTGTGATTGTTATGATGATTAATAATCCTGACACGAAACTCTCTCTTTCTCTGTCTTTCAGTTATGGGATACTCCTTTGGTCCATTGTCACAGGGAAACAACCATATGGAAGTAAGTGACTGTTGTGTATTTAGCAGTCTCTCCAGGATGCACACGCAGGGTCTGAAATGTTTTGCACGGTCTTTCGCTTTACGTTTTGTTGGTAAATGTGAGATGTTACACAAGTCACACACGTCTCTTCTTCATATCAGAAACAAGGAAATGAATTTGGCGACATACGTGTGTTATGTCAACCCGTTCTTATTCCAGCTTGGTCAGTGGCTCTCAGCGTCACATACGGACGCAATGTCTGGCACGAGGGACTGCTGTGATTGGTTCAAGTCGCAGAAAACTCCAGTTATTGGTCAAATTTGCGATAAGTAGCGGTGATTGGTCAAAATTGTGAGTCGCACCGAATTCACTGTGATCAGTTGAATTTACGTGAATTGTTGCGATCACGACATAATGAAATCCTGGAGGGACTGATTTTGCCTCTCTCACTATCAATGCTCAGAACATATTCTACCTTTATCTTAGAGTTTTCTCATTTGAGTGTTTTGTTTGCATACTTCCACTTGGTGCAAGAACGGCAGGACTCTGTAAGTGTAGATGGCGCTGCCTGACGGCAAACGTCACTGTGGTGCTGCTAGTAATATGTGAAATAAATCATTACAGTGCTTTACTTTTCGTATATGTACAAACAGTTCTTTAGGACAGCATGTCATTTGCACCTGCTACTCAATGCTAAGGCCTGATCTAAACACAATTCTTTTACGTAATCACAGTTTCTTTGTTTAACCGCAATTAATTGCTGACATAAGCTAAGGTCCTAAGGTCTATGACTTGTTGATGGTAATTATCAATTTTATGTTGATTTAAGAACAAAATACTATGTTTTTATTATTATAAAGAGGCGGGGCTTACTTTATAGACTCGTTACTCGTGTTATTACATTATCTGGGTCACATGACATTGATGTAACTAAAGATGTATCATGGGATTCATTTGTTCGAAAAGTGATACATAAATAAATACATTTGACTAAAAGATTATTTTATTAATCGTTATTATTTTAGACAATTAATTGTACAGTCAAATTTGTAATTGTTACAGCTCTACTCAATGACCAGTAGAACAGCAGGTGGCAGAGTTGTCCCATTTAGCAGGATTTAGCCAGACCGTCTATTCAGGTATTACCAAGGTCTCATTTAACCTCAAGGCCACTCTGACAGCCTTTTTAATTCTTCCTCCAATGTAGATGCACAGCCCTACACAGTGATGAGTCGCGTCCTGCTGGAAGACCGCCCACAGCAGGATGATATCAAGGGCGATGCTGCCGGGTTGACAGAGTTGACAGAACTGATGAAGAGATGCTGGGATCATAAACCTGAACGAAGGCCCAGAGCCCTTGGTGAGGAAACTACTTAATTTACCTCTGAAACTCTGAATTAACACGGAAAAATTGCTTGTGATGCCGGGCTCTAACATTATATTCTTTACTCTATGGTGTGTACAACAGAGTGTACAACTGAGACAGAACAACTGTTCAAGATGCACAAACATGAACTCAATGACGCTGTCCATGAAGTGCTGAAGAAGGTGGTAAGGAACAAATTTCTTCATAAACACTCAAGTCACACTGAGACACTATAACATTTTTACACAATGCAGCAAATCATTGTTTTTATCATTGTGTAAATGGCTCTTTCTCTTTCCAGGACCAAAAGGCGGTGGCCCCTCTCAGGTATGAACATACAACAAGAGCTCAAACTCTGCAGGTGCCTCTAATTTCTTGTCCTTCAGCTGAAGAACTTCTTATTTCTGTTCAGAGGAGAGAGTAGGGCTGAGTTAGGAAACACATACAGAAGTTTAGAATAGAATTTTAGTCCTGTTAGCAGCATGGCTCTGGGGATAGTTATGTTGGTCCACCGCTTTGTTCCAGTCTGAAATACCTCCACAACTACTAAATGTGTTGAGATAATATCTTGTTCTGACATTTATTCCCCAGAGGATTCATCGATAGTGATCCTCTGAGTGTTCCTCTGGCATCACCAGCAGCTTTACACTTTTAGCTTTAAAGGCACACTATGCAAGATGTGTACCTTAATATAACAGATTCAAAGTCAATTTGATGGTAAACAAACTCGTAGTAGGGCGAGTCATTTTAGTCTCTTTTTAGTAATGCAATTCTATTCAATACAATGTCAGGAGAGATGCAGCCTCTGGAAAATCTAGCTGTTGTAAATATTAAGTAGCATAAATCGGGAGGCATGTTAATGCCAATACCATTTGTTTAAATGTATGTATTGGTCTAGAACAGTGTTTCTCAACGGGGGTGGTACCACCCCCCAGGGGGCATTCAGAAGATAACAGGGGGCGCTGGAAGCAATGTTTTGGAAAGGGGGGCATTTGTTTGAAAGTTTGTTACATAACATACATTAACACAACCTTTCCTACTGCACCTGAAGGCAGCTTCATTTCACAGAGGCAGTGATGTTACTGTTTACTGTACAGGATTCTCACTCTTCAAAACGCAGCGTGATGTGGGGTTGTGTTTCTAAAAAACGTTTTTTTCTGCTATTTACTCGCAAGACAGGCGATAGCAAACCTAGACTCTTCTAACCAAGACTCTTCTAACCTAGACTCTTCTAAGCATCAACAAAGGGCTCTCACTAACTTTCAAAGGTTGGAAACTTATTTCCTTCTGCTTTTACCCCACAATATTTCATCATAATTTCCGTTCTCTCCATCAGATTCCTGTGAACTCACACTGGACACAAACACAGTGGACAGAGAACTCAAACTGTCTGACAACAACAGGACGGTGACACATGTAGAGGAGTATCAGCCGTATCCTGTTCATCCAGAGAAGTTTGACTCCTGGCCTCAGCTGCTGTGTAGAGATGGTCTAACTGGTCGCTGTTACTGGGAGGTTGAGAGGAGAGGAGGGGTTGTTATATCAGTGAGTTACAGAGGAATCAGGAGGAGAGGAGACAGTGATGACTCTTGGTTTGGATGTAATGATCAGTCCTGGAGACTGTGGTGCTCTGATGATGGTAACTCTGTCTGGCACAATAACAGACCAACAGTCCTCCCTCTCTCTTCCTCCTCTGTCTCTGGTAGAGTAGCAGTGTATGTGGACTGTCCTGCTGGCTCTCTGTCCTTCTACACAGTCTCCTCTGACTCACTGTTCCACCTCTACACCTTCAACACCACATTCACTCAACCTCTTTACCCTGGGTTTGGGCTTGAGTTCTCTGGTTCCTCAGTGTCTCTGTGTTCTCTATAGGAAGAAACAACTTCCTGACCTGTGGTTTAAACATTGGTGGAGGACGAGGCTTCCCTTTGGTTGACATTTAGCTCACTGATTGTCTTTAATGTCAGAAATGTTCTTCTTCTTCTTTAGTAATGTTGAAGTTATCTCGTCAGTGATGAAAACTAGTTGTGTATAAACTGTGTTGACTTTGATTTTCACTTTAATCGTGTTTTATTGGAGCTGCTTCAGCTGTTAGTAATTTATTTCCATAAAGTTTTAAAGATAAAAAAAGACTTTCAACATGTTTTAAAAAATGTAAATCTGTTTCAGTTTGAAAATCAAACAATAAAGATGTTTCCTTCACAATTAAGATATTTCCTTCATTAGAACATGTTTTATTATTCTTCTGTATATAATCCAATGGATCTTATTTCCATAAACAGAATATGTGTTTGGTATAAAACCGTCTGTAGTCTCACATGTATCCTTCTGCTAACTTCACTGTGATAACAAATTAATTATCTGGTTAAAGAATGATTACAAAGATGGTCGTTCTGGGTTTAAAATACATTTCACATTTAGTTTTCAACAGACATTAACTCTCTCATGATTTCCACAGAGGAGTCTTAATTAGCTTTCTATCAACTCATTTGGTGATGGCTTGAATGTAACAATTATTATAGTTAAACATTCTAAAATAGATACGCACTAAAGCTTTAGGGCATAGGTCACTAACAGGCGGACCGCGGTCCAGATCTGGACCTTGAAGTCGTCCCATACGGACCCGGACCAAAACAAAAGATTATGAATTAAAACCTGACGGGGCGCTTCTATTTTAATATGCGCAGCTTTTGTAGTCTTTACGGTAGTGGTTTAGCGGATGAGGAAACGCACAGACCAATTGCATGTGAGTTAAGCCATCCCAAGTGATACCACTCAGCCAATGAAGTCTTTGCATTCTGGGCGGTAAACATTGGGACTCTACAGTGCAGACAGATGAGAGAGTTAGAGGCAAGTTACACAGGAAATGGAAGTTGGATTAAAAAGATAGCGATACATGTAGAAAACAAAGGGAGCGAAAACAGACAAATGAGACGGAGAAAGGGAGAGATACAGACGAGTGTGCCGGAGAAAGTTGAGGAAAATACGAGTGAGACGGAGAAAGGGAGCGAAACAGACGACTGAGACGGAGAAAGGGAGAGATAGCCTACATACGAGTGCGCCGGAGTGAGTTGAGGAAAAGACGAGTGAGACGGAGAAAGGGAGCAAAACAGACGAGTGAGACGGAGAAAGGAAGCGAAACAGACGACTGAGACGGAGAAAGGGAGAGATAGCCTACATACGAGTGCGCCGGAGTGAGTTGAGGAAAAGACGAGTGAGACGGAGAAAGGGAGCAAAACAGACGAGTGAGACGGAGAAAGGAAGCGAAACAGACGAGTGAGGCAGAAAAAGGGTAACAGTTAGAGAAAAATAAGGAACAAATGGCACTCTCCAAAAAAAGAAAAGTGGACAGTGAAAACAGAGCATATAATCCAGAATGGACAGACTCATTTCTTTTCATACTTTCCAATGGCAGCACTAAACCAGTGTCTCATATGTGCAGAAACTGTGGCACTTATTAAAAGTGCCAATGTGAAACGCCATTATGAGACAAAACATAAAGGTTCTAAACAAACATACCCACTCAAATCTGAATTGAGATCACAGAAAATAAGTAGTCTCAGAGCCCAACATGACCAGTCCACCAGGATCCTGAGCCACACATTCACTGCCCAACAACGTGGTCCTCAGTGTTCCCTCAGAGTTTCTTTGGTAAAAAACAAAAAGCCATTTACAGATGGAGGGGTTGTCAAAGAATGCATGAAATGAATTTGGCGACGTACGTGTGTTATGTCAACCCGTTCGAACTCCAGCTTGGTCAGTGGCTCTCAGCGTCACATACGGACGCAACGTCTGGCACGTTGGACTACTGTGATTGGTTCAAGTCGCAGGAAACTCCGGTTATTGGTCAAAATTTGCAGTGAAGTTACGGTGATTGGTCAAAATTGGGAGTCGCACTAAGTTCAGGGTGATTGGTTTAATTTGCGTGAATTGTTGTGATTACAACAGCGCGAAATCCTGGAGGGACTGATTTAGCCTCTCTCACTATCACTGCTCAGAACATCGGCTACCTTTATCTTAGAGTTTTCTCATTTGAGTGTTTTGTTTGCATACTTACACGTGGTGCAAGAATGGCAGGACTCTGTAAGTGTAGATGCCCCTGTCCCTGTCCTTTTCACAACACACAGACACAATATACAAAAAAGCACAACAATGTCTCCACCTACTCAGAAAACTCCGAACTTTTCAGATCAGCAAGGACGTGTTAACTTTGGTTTACCGCTCCCTCATTGAATCAGTTCTCACTTTCAATGTCTCTTCCTGGTAAAACCAACTCACAAAACAAGACTCTCATGCATTGTGAATCACGCTGCCAAAATAACTGGCTCCCCCGACCCCCACCCCCCCCTATCTGAGCTGTACAGCCGCTCAGTGATCAGGAAAGCCAACCTGATCACAGAGGACCCCTCTCCCCCCCTCCATCACTCCTTCCAGCTATTGCCATCAGGCAGGCGTTTTACGGTACCACTGGATCGAAAAAACATCTACAAGAAATCCTTCATCCCCTCTGCAATAGTCATATTGAACAGAACAAAATGAACACCACAGTCAGCGGATACCTTAACACCCCCATGTCTTGTTTTGATATGTCCGTGTGAATGTCTCTTTGTGACTGGAGCCTTGTCAAAGACAATTTTCTGTAACCCTTGTGTAACAGACAATAAAGTATTATCATATCTTATCTTACAGCAAACGTCACTGTGGTGCTGCCAGTAATATGTGAAATAAATAATCACAGTGCTTTACTTTTTGTATTAACAGTTCTTTAGGCATGACAGCATGTCATTTACTACTGCTACTCAATGCTAGGCCTGATCTAAACACAATTTTTTTCAGTTTCTTTGTTTAACCTCAATTAATTGTTGACATAAGCTAAGGTCCTGAGGTCTATGACTGTTGATGATAATTGTCAATTTTATGTTAATTTAAGAACAAAATACAATGTTTTTTATCATTATAAAGAGGCGGGTTTACTTTTCAGGCTCTGTACTTGTGTTATTACATTATCTGAGTCACATGACATTGATATAACAAAAGATGTATCATGGGATTCATTTGTTCGAAAAGTGATACATAAATAAATACATTTGACTAAAAGAGAATTATTTTGTTAATCGTAATTATTTCTTAATTCCAAAGACATCAGCAGGTTCAGAAACATCGCTCTGCTGAACATAGAAGGAAAAATCTTCTTCTCAGTGCTGGCCAGAAGGATGACCACCTACCTGCTTGAGAATGGCTACATCGACACCAACTGCCAGAAGGCGGGAGTCCCAGGCTTCCCAGGGTGTGTAGAGCACTCTACAATGATCTGGGACCAGATCCAGAAGGCCAAGCGGGAGAAGACAGACCTGCACGTCGTCTGGCTCAACCTTGCTAATGCGTATGGATCAGTCCCACACCATCCGATAAACTACGCCATGGAGCTCTTCCATATGCCTTCCTGCATAAAGAACATCAGGGTTTCCCGCAGAAAATTTTTATGTTAAGGTGGTAGGGTGGGGTTTGCCATCAGACCGTGGGGGGGGGGGGGACTACAGACTCTGTACTAACCTAAATTTAACAATTATTTATTAAATAATAAATATTAAATTTAAATAATAATATATAATTAATAAATTATATCTATCTATATCTATATGGCTATCTGCCCCATTGTACCAAAATAGTTCTGTTTTTCAGTGTTCATTTTGGCGAAGATGCAGCTACTTTCTTCTGCTCCTCTGCTGTCTGCATGTTGGAGCTTCACGGGGGGAGGGTCGACACACATACAAACACTGGTGCACACACCAGACGCCAGCCACCACGTCACTTCTGTTTACCTCAGGCTACTTAATTAGCCAGTAAGTGGCCTTCCAAAAGATAGAACAATGAAATTAACTGTTAACCAATCATTAAGCATTGACTGACAAGCAGGAAATGGAGTCTCAGTTCACCATCCAGGAGACTCTGACACATTTTCCGCGGACAGCTGTAGGCTTGTACCGGGTAATGTTCTGTGCATTGTCGGACACATGCAGCCACTTTCCTGAAACCGCTTGTGAGACTGACAAGTCCACAGCAGCCCGTGGCGTTTATGTCCGAGCCTGTCTCCATCACACCCTCCTGCAGGTTGTCAACTGTGTGGTTTGGAATGAAAGGGAGAAAACAGGACAGAGTAATATGGTGGATATTGCTCATATACTGCGGCCGCCTTAACTGCAAAGTGCTGCGGGAAACCCTGAACATGGTTGCATCCAACTTCAATGACCTGCAAATGTGCTTTGCCCTCCAAGATTTCACCACCGGGTGGCAACAGTTAGAAGTAGGAATTGCCATGGGTTGTGCAATCTCTCCCATCCTGCTTGTGTCAGCCTTTGAGGTAATCCTTGTCGGAGCAAGACAGGTGTTGGGAGGGATCAAGCTACCATCTTGGCAGAGACTACCCAAGCCATCAAAATCACAGAGCCTGTCTCTCAGAAGAGGACTCAGAAACAACAGCACCATTTTCGTCATAGGGGGAGAGACGTCATAGTGGTGGTGATGGCGCAGTGGATATGACACATGCCTTTGTCGTGGGAGATCTGGGTTCAATTCCCACTGCGATACATCAACCAATGTGTCCCTGAGCAAGACACTTAACTCCTAGTTGCTCCAGAGGCGTGCGGCCTCTGACATATAGAACAACTTTAAGTCGCTTTGGATAAAAGCGTCAGCTAAATGACATGTAATGTAAAAAAAAATATCCTACTCCTCTCTGAGCAACTCATTAAAAACCTGGGGAGGCAGTACATGGCAGAGTTACGGACACACAGATGGGGAGAACTGTGATGAAACAGCTCTCAGAAAGCAAAGATCGATCAAAGCCAACTCCCAGGGAAGTACATGGTCTGGGGCTACCAATTTACGCTCTACAGGTGGGTGATGTGGCCACTGAAAATGAGTGAGATCCCCTCATCCACCGCAAGTAAGATGGATGGAAAAGCCAGTGATTGGGGCTGCCACGATGCCTCTCTGAAACGGGCCTCTTCAGAAGGAACACCCTCCAACTGCCACTTCAATCCATCAGTTTGGGCTACAAGCAGGAAAAGACCAGGCTTGTTCTCGAGTTGAGAGAGTCCACTGACCAGGCTGTAAGGAACACGAACCCCAAGGTTCTGACAGGCCGGAAATGGAATGTCCAAACTGAGGTCGACCAAGCCGTCAGTCGTCTGCAACATCAAGAGATTGTCAGCCAAGTCCAGGCAGGAAGAGCAGGGCTAGGGTGAGGAGAAGCGCCACGGTTCTGGTCCAAGGCCAGCAACAAAGAGAAGAAGGAGATGGTGGTGGCAGAGGTGACAAGAATGGAGGAAGAGCACTACAAGATCAAAGCCGAGCCCGCAGGCAAGGCTCAGCTTCCTCATCCACTGAACCTACGACATGCTTCCCTGTCCTGAACCTTCACCAGTGGTTCGGGAGTGAGGAATGCTACACACTCTGCAATACCCCTAACGCAAGCCTCCAACACATCTTGTCAGGCTGTAAAATCATGCTCTCCCAGGGATGCTACAGATGGCACCATGACCAGGTCCTGAGAGAGCTAGCCAAGGTGCTAGAGGGGCGTCAACAGGGCAGCAAAGGGGTACCACCAGCAGAGAACCACAACCACATTAGCTTTGTCACGGAAGATGAGGGGAGAAGAAACATCAGGCCAACAGAAACACCTAGGCCATTTTGCCCTGACCAGTGGAACATGAGAGTAGACCTTGACAGGCAGCTCCGTTTCCTGGTCGAGATCACTACTACATCTCTCTGCCCCGACATAGTGGTGTGGTCCACCAAGGCAAAATCTGTGCTCCTCATTGAGCTCACAATACCAGCAGAGGGTGGGATGGAGGTCGCCTACGAATGCAAGAAGGCAAAGTACTCGGAGCTGGCTGCTGAGTGCCAGGAGGCTGGCTGGAAGACCACCATCTATCCAGTGGAGGTTGGATGCCGAGGCTACATGGGGCTATTAATTGACAATTAATTGTACAGTCGAATTTGGAATTGTTACAGCTCTGTTCAATGAAATTTACAACACCAGGTGGCAGAGTTGTCCCATTTAGAAGGATTTAACCTGAACCTTTACATAAACATCACTACAGACCGTCTATTCAGGTATTACCAAGGTCTCATTTAACCTCAAGGCCACTCTGACAGCCTTTTTAATTCTTACTCCAATGTAGATGCAAAGCCAACCTTAGTGATGTTACGCATCCCGCTGGGACACCGCCCACCACTGGATGATATCAAGGGCGATGCTGCCGGGTTGACAGAGTTGACAGAACTGATGAAGAGATGCTGGGATCATAAACCTGAACGAAGGCCCAGAGCCCTTGGTGAGGAAACTACTTTGTCTACCTCTGAACCTGAAAAATTGCTTGTGATGCCAGGCTCTAACGTTACATTCTTTACTCTATGTTGTGTACAACAGAGTGTACAACTGAGACAGAAAAACTGTTCAAGATGCATGAACATGAACTCAATAAAGCTGTCTATGAAGTGCACAAGAAACTGGTGAGGAACAAATCTCTTCATGAACACTTAAGTCACCCTGAGACACTATAACATTTTGACACAATGCAGCAAATCATTGTTTTTATCATTGTGTAACTGGCTCTTTTTCTTTCCAGGACCAAAAGGAAGGAAAAGGCATGGCAGCAGGAAGGCAGGTTTAGAAGGATCAAATTGCTAAGGCTTCAGGTCTGTATTTATAAACTACTGCTGCCTGTGTCCAGACCTTTGAATCTGTCTGACACCAAGTTTACTGATTAATCTTCTGGCATTGTGACATAAAGCAGCGGTTTCTCAGTTAAAAAAACAATCAAGCCAATGACTAACGATCATCCAATCAGCGCCATGGGCTGGACTAGTAGTTTCAAGCATTTTGTGACATTGTACTTTGTTTTTACTTTAACTCCAGTGGTGTACTGGCCAGAAAATCGGTCAAGTTTTACCGTCCGGCCCTGTCTGTCGGTATTGTTTACTTTGCATGCATACTCTGGCCAATCACAACCAAGTTAGTTAAAGTTGTGTTTACCCCATAGGCTCCACTATAGCTAAATAGTTTTTAAGCGGAATAACTCGTTTCACAAAAATAATTTCTACAATTCGGTCCGATAACATTTTGGAAAGTCCAGAAGAGTGGTGATCCTTCTGGACTTTTCTACTGCCTTTGACACAGAACCACCAGATCCTCTTTTCCACCTTTCAGAATCTGGGTGTCTCAGGCTCTGCACTCACAACTTACCTCAAAGACTGCATCAAAATTTGGTCCAACCAAAAGAGGGAGTCAAGCTGAACCATAGTCCGGTTCGTTTCTAGTGTTTAATAACTTTTTGGATGGTTTGGACTTTCGGACCAAATCCAGGAAGCTCTGACAGGATATCTTTGTCTTATAAAAACGGGGAAGCTCCTTTAAGGAACAGCTCAGAGCTTAGTGTGTACTTGAGAGAGAGAGATGGTGTGTCAGCGCTCAGAGCAGACAGCTGTTGGCTATCAGAGCAGAGAATAATTTTTTTTACGTTTACTTGTTAAGTAGTAGTAAATGTACAGCGTAGGTCTCAGTTTGTCTCTGAATAAATGCTGCAGCAGTAAGTTCTAAAAAAAAAAAAAAAAAAAAGGGGGGAGGGGGAAAGAGGAGAAAAGAAAAAAAAAAACAACAAAAAAAAAAAAAAAAAAAGAAGAGGGAAAACCAAAAAAAAAAAAAAAAAAAAAATTTTTGGGGTTTGTTTAACTGCAGTGTGAAATCAAAACTTACTGGCTCAAATGCAAAACCATCAACCTTAGTCCAGCTCTCTCGGTTTTGTTATTTACTCACATGGCTTTTTCTACCTCAACTAAGCACCCAAATTCATCTCTCTTTTCCCAGTCTGAAACACAGGTAAATGTAAATGGACTGTATTTATATAGCGCTTTCCTAGTCTTAGTCTTTTCTAGTACAGTACCATTCACACAGGCTACCAAACAAGGTGCCACCTGCTCATCAGATAAACATTCATACACACATTGACACTCCGATGGCACAGCTTCGGGAACAATTGGGGGTTCAGAGTCTTTCCCAAGGACACTTCAACATGGAACTGCAGGACCAGGGATTCAAACCACCAACGTTCCGACACAGCCACCCCAAGGTAGCAGCTCGTATCTTTGCCTGTCTGATTGACATATCTCTATTATTATTATTATAATATTCTCATTGGATGTCCACACACCACTGTAACAACACCATAAACAACACTGGCCTGGCCCCGTCATCCTCCACCCTCTCATCCAAAATCATCACATCAGGTTGCAAAACACCAAGACAGCAACGGCCAAATTGTCAAACTCAAGGCTTCAAAACGGCAGTCCACTAATTAGGTCCAGTTTGCATGTGTGTGGACTCGGCCACTGTGTGTGTATTGTTGAAAATATGACATTTATCGTCCTTGGACGAAAGTTAAAGATGAATAAGGTGGGAGCTTGGGAAAATGCAACTAGTCCGCCATATCGCGCAGTCAGCTCTCTCCGACAGAGAAAGGACACGAGAGGACGGGGAAGCCCGTCTACAAACCAATCACTTACAACTGTGTGGAGACGCAGCTCACGTATGTGATGACGACAGGACGTAGTTATGTCATGTAGAGTTCTTTAGTGCGGTTGCATAACTGCAGTGTGAAACCAAAACTTACCGGATCAAATGCAAAAACATCAACCTTAGTCCGGACTTTCAGGTGCCCCCTTAGAGAAGATCTGTGTCAGAACCCTCTCTGTACACCAACACTCTTTGTTTTGTTATTTACTCACATGGCTTTTCCTACCTCAGCTAATTCTCTCTTTTCCCAGTCTGAAACACAGGTAAATATAAATGGACTACGTTGATATAATAGTAAAATGTAATTTATCCTCCTTGGATTATTTTGTCATTCAACCTTTATTTAACCATTAACAACCATTAATAAAATATGACTTCTTCATCTTTTAGTGGACGTTATCCTACAGCCCCGGAGAGGATTGAATCTGCTTGCTCGTCCACAACAGAAAGTGGACCCTCCCAGGTATGGATAAGGTAACATACAGCAAAGAGCTCAAACTCTGCAAGTGCCTCTAATTTCTTGTCCTTCAGCTGAAGAATTTCTTATTTCTGTTCAGAGGAGAGTAGGCCTGAGTTAGGATACACATATACAAGTTTTCAATGGAAACATCAAAAATCATTCTCACCAGCAGGTTTACACTTTTAGCTTTAAGGGAAACATCTTATCATCTATTGGATGGATTTGAATGAAATGTGGTTCAGACATTAATGTTCCACATGTGATGAACTAAGGTAATTCTGACTTTCTGTCTAGCGCCATCATCAGGTCAACTTAAAAGTATTTTCCCCATAAAACACATTTTCTTAAAATGATTATGTATTATCCTTATAGATAAACCACAGTCACATTAATAATTAGAGTAGATGTAGAAATGTAATGTTTGCCGGTACCTCGTGTTTATGAATGTTTACTGCTGTTGCCAGACAACCTGCTTTTCTTTACCTCTGCTCTCGACTTCTTCTCTACTACTTACTTATTCACAGATTATTTTTTTTTGTACGCCCCCATGATGTTTCAGAGAGTACTGCAACAATGTGATGAGCAGAAACGTCTCTGTGCATATTTCAGATTGTGTTTTATCATGTGGGAGGACATTAATGAAACCAGAGCAGATCAGTGATGTCTGTGTCTCTTATTATTTCTACATGATCTTCCCGTTCCTCTTAGATACCAGTGACCAGTTAACTGAGATGAGTTTCTCTGTCTCTCTGACAAACTGAGGAACTCTGCATCATGTCTAACAGCAGTTAGGACTCATGTTGGATAGAAAATCATTCTGACTGTGTTTCTTCCTCCAGGGTGCAGAGGCGTGATCTGATGAAATGTAAGTGTGTTAGTTTCTCTTTAAGTACACAGCTGACACAGTTTTTATTCATTAGAACATTACTGACTGAATACATCATTATTAAACTTTATATAAGTAAACATCAGCACACAAGCACAGAATAAAACCTTCAGATGTGTCTGATGATAAACTGCTGCTGTGTTTTGGGTAACATTTTATAATAACCATCACTAATAAATTATTAAATTAATAGTTAATTTAACTTAAGGTAATAGTTATTTTACTGTTAACTAACAACAAAATAATAAGTAATGTTTACTAATTATTAGGTATGCTAAAATTTATATTATTTATTTATTCTTTTTTTCCAACTTTTTTAATTAAAATTTTAACAATAAATGGCATACAACATAGGCCAAAGTGAACAAAGCATAGTTAAAACAGTATGTCACTTCCCCTACAGTCCCCACCCGCAAACCAACCCAGTTCAGGTCCAAAACAGACCGGGACAAACAACATAGACCCATGCACACTGACAAAACACACACCAGTAAGGACATTCAACATCCAAAAGATAAAAGTAAAAAAAGATATACAAATTAAAAGCGATAGAGAGGGGAGAAAACCAAAGGGGGCGGGCAGCTAGCATCAAATGGAGCAGTCCAGAAGGAGCTCAGTCCTCCAGGTCAGGAGATAAGTTGAGGGAGTCAACGAGTTCTAGGAAAGGGTTCCATGTCTCTAGGAATGTCACAATAGAGCCTTTCCAATAATATCTGAGCTTCTCAAGCTTCAAGTTGTCGAGCACTTCTTTAATCCAACGGTCGTGTGTGGGGGGGCAGTAGATCCTCCAGTTGAGAGTTGTAAATGGCAGGGCCCACCTTAGTGCAATAGGGAGTAAAAGTAGTTAATTTAGGGCAAGACCAGAACATATGGGTATTGTTGGCAGGAGACTGGTTACAACTGTTACAGGCATCCCAGACAGTGGGGAATATTTTGGACAATTTCGTGTTTGTGTAGTGGACTTTATGAAAGACCTTGTATTGGATTAGGCCATGACGAGCACATAGGAGGATTTGTTTGAGCATTGTCACCATTGTTTGACCAACAGTCATGTTCAGATCTCCCATGCATCCTTTGTCACAGTAGGAGGGCGGCAGTTTGGAAAGTGGGGGAATGTCTTCTTGACAAAGTCCATAATCTGGAAAAAGTGAAAGATGTTTGACTTTGGAAAACATTGAAGGGAAGCGAGCTCTGTGAAGGATGCAAATATGCCATCTTTGTAAAGGTCTTTGACATTGAAGAAACCATTACTGTGCCAGGCTCTGAATGCCAGGTCTGAACTTGAAGGTGTAAAGACATGGTTTTTAAGCAGTGGGGTCAAGACGGAACGGCCCTGTAAGCCAAAGTTTTTCCTAACTTGAATCCAAATCTTGAGTGAGAGGGATACAATCGGGCATGCGCCCAAAGATGTCAAAGGCAGAGGGAGTAGAGAGCAGAGGACCGAATGCAGCGAGAGGCGCGACCCCTGCCTTTTCCAAATGTACCCAGACGGGTAACGAGGTGCAGTTGTCGCTCATCCAGTACAGGAGATTTTGCAAGTTAGCTGCCCAGTAGTATCGCCTGAAGTTAGGAAGCGCCAAACCCCCCTCCGCCTTTGGGGACTCTAATATTGCCTTTCAGATGCTAGCAGGTTTGCTGCACCATAGAAATTTAGATATTTCCCTGTCCAGCTTGTCGTAAAAAGATTTAACAATAAGTACAGGGATGTGCTGGAAACAATAAAGGAATTTGGGGAGGACAACCATCTTAATCAAATTTATCTGGCCCACGAGGGAGAGTGGTAGGACTGACCAGCGGTCAAAATAACTTTCAGTTTTTTTGACCAGAGGTAAGAAGTTTTTGTGGAACATGTCTGATATGGCCGTTGTAATAAAAAAAAAAACAAGTAGTGAAATTCATCCTTTACCCACTTAAATGACGATAAAGAGCTGAGGTGCATAGCCAGAGAATTTATCGGTCGGAGCTTGTTTTTCTGGTATTATAGCCAGAGTACGCATCGAACCATTCCAGAATGTTTAAAATCACAGAAAGTGAGACGGCTGGGTTAGAGATGTACAGGAGCAGTTTGTTCGCATACAATGAGACTTTATAAGTTGTGCCAGATCGTGTGATGCCCCCAAAACCTTCCTCCGAGCGAAGCCAAACGGCCAGAGGTTTCGATCGCTTTTTTCCGCCTTTAATCGACAGGACAGCTAGGTGAGAAAGGGGAGCGAGAGGGCGAAGAAATGCAGGAAATTGTTACAGGTCAGATTCGAACCCTGAAACACTGCGTCGAGGCATAAACCTCTAATTATATGTGCGCCTGCTCTACCCACTGATCCAACTCAGCCACAGGGGGGGTTATAATTACTTGACGAGTGGATGATGTTAAGTAGGCGTCTAGTGTTGTGGGAAGACTGTCGGCCAGGCATGAACCCCAGACATTTTGTTGATATATTCAATGAAAAGACATTACCACAGGGGATTATGAATAGCTCCTTCTGTTATCCAGTAAATCAGAAAATACTACCAATAGCCTTAAAAAATGGATTTACGCCCTATTGTTAGGCATAAAATGTCATATAAATCAGGCCAACAATGATATATCAACAAATACCTCAGTAAAAACCTTTACAATATAGTCAGGAATATGACTGTGAAGTTTGGTGTATGTAAGTGGTACAGAATTGGAAAATCATCGCTTGGAGTGTAAGAAAAAACTCTATATTATTGAAAGCCATGAATTACAGACAAAATATGCTTTAGGTCCAAGTAAGATCCATGTATCACACTGTTTAACATCCAAAACTCATCATTGCTTCATCTATCACTGATCATAACATCCAAAACAACACTTCAAAACATTAAAACAACACATCAACCTGGCCTTCAACTAAAGACCATTACATCACAAACTTCGTAACTGACAGAACACAACCATTACACAGCCTAGTTCCCCTAAGTTAGTTTACAGTCTACATATCCATGTCAGTACCATATGTAGGGCCTTTTCACTTTTTTGACTGTGCTTACACCTTTACGGCTCCGCTTTGCACTGACAGAATGGACACTATTGGCTATTGAGATCCTAACCATGTCATCCTCCTCATCAGTGCTCTGAAGCCACAATTTCTCCATCACAGCGAGCATGGCAGAGGCACCCTCATTGAATGTAGAAATAGCCATACTAGCTGCATCCTCAACCCTGCTTTTACCCACAAAGACTGTTTTTGGACATCGGGCCCATATGATGGAGTTGAGGCATTCTTTGGTATTCTGAGTGCCTCCATGCTGCATGCACTTGAGCAGGCTATCACTGGACATCCTGTGATACACAGGGATGAGCTTTTGACCCACCTCCCGTGATAAAAAGTTTCCTGTGTGAAGTCTATGGCTCTCTGGCTTTTTTCTCCTCTGCTCTCCTGTACCAACACCAGGATGGATTACACCTAGTGTGTGTAGGAATTTCATCACTAGACATGGAGTGGAGGAGACCTGCCCATATTTCTGCCTTCATTTGATCCATTGACCCTTGATTATTTAGAATAGCCCCCCTGTAATAATTCTGCAAGGCTTTAAATTTCTTGGCAGTAAGCTTACCCTGACCGTTGCCCCCTAATTTATGCTCAGCACTCAGTTTCCTAAGCGCTGTGCCCATGCGCTTGTGAGTGTGATTTATGCACTCAAGCTTAACTACTTCATGTCCAGGGTATGGGTTGAGCACAACCACCTCCTTGAATGCTGCACTGCCCCCATCTGACAGCATCTCTGTGTAGCGCAGCTGATGTTGAGAAACAGACCTGGCCCACATCTTCTTGGCTGCCTCCTGCTCCATGGCCTTACTTGATCCTGAGAAATTTCTAGCACAGTCTACATGTGTTTCCTTCCAGCTTTCAAATTCCTCTCTCAATTTTGGCGACTGAAATTAAATTCATAGTGTATTAGTAACTGTTCATCCATATTATAAAACACAAATAGATGGAGGTCATAATTATTATGACCTCCATCCATCTATGTTACAGAGAGAGAGAGAGAGAGTGAGAGAGAGAGAGGCTAGAGAGGCTAGATGTAGGACAAGAGATGGGATGTTTCCCATTAATGCTAAACATACAGAAACAAGCTGTAACATTTTGGACACATCTAAATGTAAGTCAAAAAGACACATTCCATTTTAAAGCACGCCCACTCCCATAGTACACCTCGGTTTGTGTCTGGCAGGTCATTCAACTCAAAGAATAGAGTGATTTGGGAGTGTAGGATTCGCTTATAGTGATCCTCCTCTAGTAGAGAGGAATTAAACCTCCACTGCTTGAAGGGGTTAGAATGAACGTGAAAGTAGAGATCAAGAGAGGTTGCTGCATGATCTGATATTACGATACTGTGGTAGTCGTTGGATTTAATCTTGGAAAGCAGCCTATCGTCTAGATGGAAGAAGTCTATACGAGTGTAGGTGTGGTGCACATGGAAAAAAAATAAATGATTTGTCCGTGGGAGATGTGTGCCTCCATGGATCAGTGAGTCCACGTCGTTTGGCAAAAGCATGCAGTTTTGGCTGATTTAGTTAAAGAGTACGGTTTGTTCGATGATCTGTCCAGTATAGGATCCTGGATCAGATTAAAGTCTCCGCCCACAATAATATCATGATTTTCGATGTTTGGGAGCGATGGGACAAATTTGGATACAAAAGAACAGTCGTCCCAGTTGGGGCTGTAGATGCTGGCCCAAATGACGGCTGTGTTTTGCAATTTGCCAGGAACTTCAACAAAGCGGCCATCAGGGTCCGACACCGTTTGTCCTGGCTCAAACATAACATTTTTGCGAATCACGATGGCGGTGCCCCTGTCCCTATTATTAAATCTTGAGTGAAAAACGTGACTAACCTGGACCCTTTTTAGCTGTGTAACCTCCCTGTTGCGAAGATGGATCTCTTGGATAAAAGAATACGTCACCTTTGAGCTGTTTCAAGGCAAGGCAATGCAGTTTTATTTGTATAGCACATTTCAGCAACAGGGCAATTTATCTATGCAATTCAACATCGAAGAGCAGTTAAAAACAGTTAAACATATAAAAGCAGATAAAATATGAGATTACTTTTACTCTCCTTTTACATTCCACTATTGAAAAAAGAGAAGGGAGGGAGAGAAAGAGGGAGAGAAAATAAAAGACAAGAATGACAGACAACAGACACAACCACATACACACACACACACACACACACACACACACACACAGGACAGGCAGGATAAGGCCTTGCGTAACCATTGAGCAAACTTGAGTCACCTGACCTGAGATCCCCAATAACTAACTGAACCTTGAGTGTCCATTGCACAGCGGTGTGCCGTCAACATGACACATCCGCATGAATGTTCCCAACTCCCAAAACAACAGATCAGTCCAATACCAGAACAATATTAATACAGGCCATCAGCTTGGCAGCATTATGTGCATAATGTACAGCACTTGAGGTCTCTACCTCGTCAAAGAAAGGAAATGAACAGAGGTACTGTTATATGGGCAGTTAGAAAAATAAAAGTAAAGACACTGTAGAAGAGCAGAAAGAACATTGCAGTACCAACAAGGTGAAACATGAGTCAGCAGGGCGTGTAAACAAAAAGTTAGAGTGGGAGAGTTTACTGAGGTACCACCTGGGACTTGAGAATACAGATTCACAAAAAGGATTCTTGCGTTACTACTCCCACTTTGAAACATTGCAGAAATATGTTGCCACATCGCAGCCTCGGCTATGTGAGGCCCATGGCGGCCCCATCCAGGCCAGGCAGAGAGTCAGTTTAAATGAGCCAGCTGATCGCCAGCAACGTCAGCTAGAGGCCAGTAAAGTCAGGAAAAAAGAAGAAAGTTCACAAGCCACCAAGTAGGTCCAACGCCTCGTGTGATAAGGACAGGGAGGCTGCCTTTAAAATATGGAACGAAAATACACAAACAGTCATAAGAAATACTTAAGGTAACGTGTAGTATTGCGGCGTATAAAACTTAAAAACTAATCCAAACGCCACAGCAGGCTAAGACATGTGGTTTTACACTGAAGACGCATCACGCTGAACCATTGCACTTGATGGAATGTCTTTATTGATCCATTTCACAGGCTTAGCAAGAAACAGCACTTACTTGTATTGATGCATTTCATAAGCCGTGCAAAGATACCTCAGTGCAGTAATAGAAGATACCAACGGTGACGGTCAACAGAAAGTTTCTCCACGTGCTCACCCTGCAGCCATCATCCCAACACCTGGTCAAACCCGCACAAGTGAACACACACACACACTAATACAGTCACCACGCCCCCGGTGACACCCACAGTAATCAACGACGTTACTAAGCGCATGCACATACACAATAGTGCTAAAAAGGAGGAAAGATCATAAGACTAATCAAACCCAATGTATGGCTCCTACATTCCAGCCCCAAATTATTTCATAGTAATAATTGACCACCATAATCACCTTGTGGGAGACAGAGATCAATCAAAATGCAAAGTGAACTTTTAGTCTCTGAAAGTCATTTAATGTCAATGTTCATGTCCGATGTATCCAATGATCTTCACTGCCCCTCTGCTTCCTGCAGAAGGCAGTCTTTAGTTATTGGCCGGTTCAGATAACTGGTTTTAGTTTTAATCCGTACACTTCGCACCAGTCCATTTTTGTCCGGAACAGTATCCACAATTCTTCCTGTAATCCAAGTATTGCGAGGGGGCCATATCATCCACCAACACGATGAGATCTCCTGAAACAAAGTTTCTTTTAGCAGCATTCCACTTCTGGCGCTCCTGAAGTCCAGGAAGGTACTCCTTCACCCAGCACTTCCAGAACAAATCCGACATATACTGCACTTGTTTCCAGCGACCACGAGCGTAAACATCCTCCTTCTCGAACAATCCTGGTGGCAACAACGGCCGTGACTTAAGCAGAAGTAGATGATTAGGAGTCAACGCCTCCAGGTCTTGAGGGTCTGTTGACGCTTTTGTTATTGGACGACCAATTAACAATTGCCTCAGCCTCGCAAAAAAACGTCGCCAAGCCTTCTTCGTTGAGAGTCTTCAAAATAGAATTTAGCACTTTACGGACTGACCGAATCAACCTTTCCCAAACACCTCCATGGTGTGATGCTGCTGGGGGATTGAAAACCCACTTCACACTCTTTTGTAACAGCACGTCATTTATGAGGTTGTGGTTCAGATACTCAATGGCCTCCCTCAATTCACGTTCAGCACCCACAAAGTTAGTACCATTATCCGAACGGATTTCCAGGACTTGACCACGTCTCGCCACAAACCTTCTAAAACCATTGATGAAGGAGTCTGTGTCCAGGGATGAAAGAACTTCAAGGTGTATGGCTCGCATCGCCAAGCATGTAAAAATGAGCCCATACCTCTTGACCACAGCTCTTCCACGTTTAACCTCAAACGGTCCAAAACAGTCCAAACCAACTCGACTGAAAGGAGGCTCATCAGGAGTTATTCTGTTGCGAGGAAGGTCAGACATTTTCTGATGTCCAGGTGAAGCAGACAGTCTACGACAGATGACACACTTAGACAAAACCTTCCTAATAGCGGCACAAGCACCAGGAATCCAATATTTCTGACGCAAATGAGAAAGCATATGGTTTCGTCCACCATGGCCTGTTTCTTGGTGTACATGACAGAGAATAAGATTAGAAACATGTTGATCTTTAGCCAGTATAACTGGATGCTTTGCTTCAACTGGCATAGCTGCTCTACTAAGCCGTCCTCCAACCCTAATGAGATGACCATCCAGGATCGGGTTAAGCTTATAGAGGTAATCGTCCTCCTTACACACTCTCCTTTCTTCAAGTTGGCCAGTTCTTCCGGAAACCTCATTTTTTGACAAAAACGGATAATATCTAATTCCGCCGCAACCATATCCTCCATGGAAAGAACATCCTTTGGCACTTGAGCCTTAACACCTGCCATCTGGACCTGTAGCTCTTTCTCCAGCTGCTCAGCACAAAGGCCCGATCCAGAAAGGGTTTCTCTCAGCAGCTTGCGATGTCGCACCCGGGACAAAAGCAAGCTCCTAAACTTGAGAAGCCAACCAACGGCCCTTTTAAGACAGAACCAGGAGGAAAAGTAATCAATGAGCTTCTCCACTGGACTGACATGCTCAATTTGAGCAGCGTTCACCACCACAGCCTTGACCTCAGGATCTACAACAAGAGGGTCTTCCAGAGTCTCAGGGTTTTTTGGGCAGCTGCTCTCAGGCTTAAGATGAAAGTCAGGACCACAGAGCCACGCACCAGTCTTTAGCAAAGACTGAACTTTAACACCTCTGGAGGCTAGATCTGCAGGGTTGGCTAACGTAATCACGTACCTCCACTGGGCTCCGTTAGACATTTTCAATATTTCTCTGTTTTCTATGAAGATTTTAAATCTAGATGTCTCGTTTTTTATGTATTTCAAAACAGAAGTGCTGTCTGTCCAAAAGACTGACTCTTGGAGATCGATTTGCAGCTCCTTCCTCCACAACTTGTCCATCCTGCTAGCCACCACTGCGGCAGTCAGCTCCATACGGGGAATGGTGACAAGTTTTAGAGGAGCTACTCGAGCCTTTCCCATTACGAATGCACTGTGAGTTCGCCCGCTATCATCATGGAGCAACAGATAAGTCACAGTCCCAAACCCTTCCTCACTTGCATCTGCAAAGTGATGGAGCTGAGCAGAAACAAGACGACCATAATCCACAGGTTTTAAGCACCTACTGACCTTCCAATTTTCAAGGTTATGAAGGTCTTCCAGCCAAGCCATCCATTCTCCAGCAACCGAAAAGGGCAAAAGATCGTCCCATCCCAGACGTCTCCTGCAAAGGTCTTGGAGGATTTTCTTAGCGGACAAAACAACAGCAAGAAACCAAGAGGGTTATAATTCGAACTAGTCACGGACAAGATTCCTCTTCTTGTGAGTGGGTGGGGTTTTAGTGTGATTTTAAACTTGAATGAGTCAGATTGAACACACCACTGTACACCCAAAGCACGCTCTACAGGCAAAGCATCTCTATCCAAATCCAGATCTTTCACCTCTTTAGCCCGCTCCTCCTGAGGGATAGTAGTTAGGACAGTGCGTCGGTTACTAATCCATTTCGTGAGCTTAAAACCGCCCTTAGCACACAAGGCACTAAGCTCTCGGCATAAAGATACTGCTTCATCTTCAGAGCCAATAGACACCAAACAATCATCGACATAGAAATGGTGCAGGACAGTGTTAATTGCCATAGGACTGAAGCACTTTCCATTGTCTTCAGCACACTTCCTCAGGGCAAAACAGGCACTACTAGGGGAGGAAGTAGCACCAAACAGATGCACCATCATTCTGTACTCCATTAGCTCCTGACTGCAATCTCCATCAGGCCACCACAAGAATCTCAACAAGTCAGAGTCATCAGCCGGTACCCTGACCTGATGAAACATAGCCTCAATATCTGCCATGAGCACCACAGGTTCTTTGCGGAATCTCGTGAGGACTCCCACTAACAAATTTGTTAGATCTGGTCCTTGAAGAAACTGTGAGTTCAAAGATGTCCCCTGAAACGTGACCCCACAATCAAAGACTACCCGCAGTTTTTTCTTTTTAGGATGATACACTCCATGATGGGGTATATACCACACCCTTCCATCACAACGGGTCAGCTGCTCAGTAGGAACTCTCTCAGCGTAGCCATTAGTCAACATCCCAGACATGAAAGCGATGTAATCAGAGCGAAAAGATAGATCCTTATTCAAACGCCTTTTGAGACTCAATGCACGCTGTTCCACAACTATCTTATTGTTTGGCATTTTGAGGTGTCTTTGCCTTACCGGCAAACCAATACTGTAATGACCATCAATGAGCTTGGCAGACTCTGAGACTGACTCACTGAAGCGCTTGTCCTCCCTTGACAGACCAAGTTGTTCCTCTTGCAGAGTTTCAGGGAAATCCACCTTCAGCTGTTTCTCCCAGAGCTCGTCAAGCTTTGCCACTGAGATCTGGTTGACTGTGATGTCGGGCTGCAAACACTGATCCTTGATCCGACAATCTCCTCGGAGGGGGCCATTCACAGTCCAACCCAAAATGGTCTTAATTGCATAAGGTCCCCCGTTAACTGCACAAATCACCTCCCACGGCTCCAGAGCTTGAGGAACATTAGTGCCGATCAAAAGATCCACATCAGCATCGATCTCTGGTATTTGTATGTGTCTCAGGTATGGCCATCTTTGGAGGTCTTTTGAGCGTGGAATGTTACCTCTATGAACAGGCATGCTCCTTCGAGTAAAAACCTCAGGCAGGTCACAAAAGCTATCTGAATCCAACCCGGCGACTTCCAAGTCTGACAACTTATAACCACTTTCTCTTGTCCCATAGTTCTAAGGAGGATCCCCAGCTTCTTTCCCGTAAGATTGAGACGGTTCATGAGTCGCTCTGTACAAAATGAGGCGGTACTTCCCGGATCCAGAAACGCATACGTGACCAAGATCTCTTGTCCCCTTTTGGATTTTACCTGAACAGGCAAAATAGAGAGCGTACAGTTCTGCTTACCGGCCCCAGTCAAGCCACTGGACTGAACAGACACCACAGCGCCTTCTCTGGCCAATTCCAAGCCACCATTGGCCTGAGTCGAACCCTTTTGTTTTGCTTTGGGGTAGAGATGCAACACTGTAGGGTGCCTATAATTGCATACTCTACATATTAAACGTTTTCTGCAATCTCTGCTCATGTGCCCAATGCACAGACATCCAAAGCACATACGGTTCTCCTTCAAAAAAGAAGATTTTTCATCTTGTGTCCTTTTATCCAAAAGAAGGCAAACATCTAACGAATGTCCAGCTCCACAAAACAAACAAACCATTATTGAATTCTTCTCCATTTTGTTCCCAGACTCCACTTTCTTCTCAGCAGGTGCTACAGTAGTGGCAAAACTACTGCCTCTAGCCTTTGAACTAGTTTGAGAGTGAGACTTAACCATTATTAATTCCTTTCTTCCTATCACAGATGTATCTTGTATATTTCCAAAAAGAGGGTCACTTGCTATCTTGACTTGCCTCTCAACAAACTCCACAATGTCCGAAAATGTAGCTCTTCAACGAAACTTCTCCTGAATATCGCAGGCCACACTTCTCCAATGATCCCGCAGCTTATAGGGTAGCTTTTTCACGATGGTTTGCATATTTGTAGACACGTTCAGGTCACTTACGGCAGCTCTCATAGCGTTGCAACATTCCTGCAACAATAAACTGTAGGCCCTTAAAGCATTGATATCTTCCGCTTTAACCATCTGCCATAAAAGCACCTTATCCATGTATGCAGAGGCTACTTTGAATGGATCACCAAAATGCTCCTGAAGTAATGACTTTGCCTTAGTGTATCCAAGTAATGGAGGCAGATGTTGACAGCTTCGGATTAAATCCCTGGGCTGACCTCTTGTATACTGTTCGAGGTAATACAAACAGTCCTTCTGACTTTGTGTTCTTCCTTCAATGTTGTGTTCAAATCCTCTTATGAAGGTTTGATACTTCAATGGATTGCCGTCAAAAACTTGTAGGTCTATCTTAGGTAAGAGAAAAAGTGACTGTTGTCCAACCAATAACGATGTAATTTGATTTTGCCTTTCCAAAACAGTGAGAAAGCGCTGATCAGAATTATCCACTGTTACAGGTGCAGCTTCTGGCTGAAGGTAAGTAACTGCTGGATGAAAAGCACATTCTGAAAGAGTGGGCATACCAACCCCAGTCACAGCAGCGGGCTGAGTAAGCAAAGTGGATGGACCGGCCCATGCCACAGCAGCAGGCCACTCAATTTTGTTGCGTGTCTCGGACCTCAGAGTAGCATGACCTAAAAACAAAGCTTCCCCTCCAGCCTCTACAGCCAATGGTTGAGTGTTGAACTCAGGCACAAATGTTGCAGCTTCATGATTTAACTGTGTTCTTTTCCCTCTTTCCAAATAGGAGTTCATCCCATCTGATCTCACAGAGACTTTAGACACACGAGATCCTTCTGAAGCCTTGAACACACTCACTTTAGCCATAGCTGCTGCCAGCTCCATGTCCAATTCCAGCTCCTCACCTTTTTTCTTAACTGTTCCTGCTGCTCCTCTAAGGCGTGCTTCTGACTCATCAACCTTTGCTGAGCCATAAGAGCAGCAGTCTCCGCCTCAGCCTTTATTCTAGCTGATGATGTAGTGGACATAGATTTACTCACCATTGTGCTGCGTTTCTTTGACCTCACAGACACATTAGAAACACTATCACATGGTCTAATGTCGTCTTCTACTGCATTTTCCACAATTTTAAATATACACGCCTCATCATTGGAAACAGATCCAAAACCTGGTGCGACAATGCCCTTTTCTGATGTGTCTGGCGACTCCAGCAGCCATTTATTTGTCTCCTCCACAAAGGCAATTTTATGTTCTTCAACACTGCCAAACCAAGCATTTTGTTTTTCTTGTTCTTCGAGTGGAAGCATAGAAACCACAAGACCATGAAGATGACTTGCTTCCTTAAACAAGCTCGATACATTTACATTTATTTAAGACATGACCGTATTTTTTCATCATTTTCAGCAGTTTGCATTAGGTCTTTAATTTCTCTTATTGCACCTTTAATTTTTCTTATTTTTACTTGCCGTTCTTCTTGGAGCTTCTCCAATTTATATTCAAGAGCCTTGGGTGTAAGTGTTATTTGTCTTTTTTCAATTGACCTGCTATCATTCCGCTCCATTTTTCATTTACAAAATAATCCAACAATCACAAAAATATCTGCTTATGACACTAAACACAGCGTCCTTTTTACAACTTGCGTTTCCACATGAAAGAAATACAATGCATTGTCTTTGATTCCCCCTAACTTCCACCGAGGCTAAGCTAAACTCAACCCTAGTCTTCTGTGCATGCTAGCGGTGGGTATTTATGTACCTTAATACCGATAGTCTCGAACCAGACTAACTGTCTTAGAACCAGAACTACGGCGGCACTCCCAAGCGCAATGCTTCACCCGCTTGACGCACAAACCAAAACACTACAATACTAAAATCCCAAAACAAACAAACAGTACAATCACCTTTTGCGAAAGTACCGCTGAGCCTAACGGGGAATACAATCCATCATTAGCAAACAATGCACAATATTTATAAATGTGTAGCCTTTCAATAGAGGCAACTGTGATAATCAAATAAGCATCGTAACAGCAAATTTTATGAATGAAGGGGACTTTACGCGAGTCAAATGAGCGTTCACGTCAAACGATTACAAGATATAACTTTGTAAGCGATTTCAAACATCTAGTGTTATCCCAACAAAACGTTTCAGCGCTTCAACAAAGCCAAATAAGCCATTTCTGTTGACAAAATATTGCGGCGTATAAAACTTAAAAACTAATCCAAACGCCGCAGCAGGCTAAGACATGTGGTTTTACACTGAAGACGCGTCACGCTGAACCATTGCACTTGATGGAATGTCTTTATTGATCAATTTCACAGGCTTAGCAAGAAACAGCACTTACTTGTATTGATGCATTTCATAAGCCGTGCAAAGATACCTCAGTGCAGTAATAGAAGATACCAATGGTGACGGTCAACAGAAAGTTTCTCCACGTGCTCACCCTGCAGCCATCATCCCAACACCTGGTCAAACCCGCACAAGTGAACACACACACACACTAATACAGTCACCACGCCCCCGGTGACACCCAAAGTAATCAACGACGTTACTAAGCGCATGCACATACACAATAGCGCTAAAAAGGAGGAAAGATCATAAGACTAATCAAACCCAATGTATGGCTCCTACATGTAGCTTACAGCCACGAATCTTAAAGCAGTCTTACCGGGCCAGTGCATGGCGAGGCAGGGGGCTATCGTGCTCTGGTAGGCCTTAGCAATTTCAGTCCTCCCTGGGTCCCGAACTGCGTCGACGCTGAGAAGAAATGAAGTCATGAGCAGCCTTGGGGGAAATAACCTGGATAGTGAAAAGTTGGCCTGAGGCCTAGGCCGTAGAGCTCTTTCCTCACGTCTCGGTACGCGGAGTGTTGTTTGAGTATCTCGGGAGAATAGTCCTCAAAGATGTGGATTGGGGGGGGGGGTCCTTGTATTTGAGCTTGCCCCTTCGTTTCCAAGCCTCACACACTACCATCTCGCGGATCTGGAATCTGGGAGTCTGGTTTTGCCGTTAGCGTGCGGTAAGCTTGTTCCAGCTTTGGGGCTGATTCCAGTTTGCTGTATGTTCGTCGAGCACCTCCATTAGAAGTTGAGAAAAAGTCTGGTGACGAAAGACGCTGTTGGTGATCCAATATAGTGGTCGGGATGTAATCTAGTTTCGCCTCAAGTCTGGTAAACGCTGTGTTGCATTCAGCTAGTGAAGAAGTAAATTTGAAATGTCTGCAGCTCAAGGCCAGATAAGCAGCGCGGACTCCACCGCTCGCTGCGACCGCTCTATGATCCTCGTTACTCGCTTTAGGTGCAAGTTTTAAGAGTTATACGCAGAAGTCAAGGGAATCAGATTAGAAAAAGAGCTTTAATGTGCACGAAAGAAAATCAACACACAAGAAAGCCCGAGCAAGTACCGGTAAGCTTGCTAAAGATTTCTTTGTCTTACTCCACTTTTTATCGTAAAAAAGAGAGATCCTCCCCCTGCCAAATGCTCCAATGACCACCTTCAGAATATGCGTGTAAAGCTTCAATTGGCTACTTTCGAAGCTTAAGACCACCTCTTCTGGGGATTTTCCACTGTATGAAGTCATTTTGCTGATCTTGCAGTTTTGAGTGAACTTTTCACCGGGTAGACTATCCGCAACTAGCGCGACTGCTTCAATGGTATATCATCGTGGCTAGTAGCGACTGTATCGCAGCTGCAGCAGGTGTTCTGTGGTACTGAAGGTGGTATATGGAGGGAGAAGATCTTTCCTTATTTTCAAGGCAGAATACATGTCATCTCTTATTGAGTATCATACTAGTTGTACATTATATATTTTATACCAGATTTTTTCACATTTTGCCACAACATTCCCTCCTTGTCCTCTTGATATCTCTGGTGTCTTTGAGGAAGTTTCACTCTTGGTCGTTTGCATATCTTGATGCTGCAGTCCGGAGCCTTCTCCTCTGCTTCTTTGGCAGACAGGTCTCTGAGTGTCTCATAACTGCCAGCTTTGCCTCATGACCAGACAGAAGTTTCTGCCGTCATATTCCCCAGTCTCTTGTCAGCTGCATTTGGATGCTTGACCTGGGCATTGCTTTACCACAGTCTGTCTGAACATAGTTCTTTACAGAGGGTCCTCCTCTGGGTCGGTGCCAAACTCCTGCCTCTGTTTCCTGTGGACTTCTGCAACTGTCCCCAATTGGCTGTCTTCTGAGCATGGCAGGATTTATCGGTTGGAGATGTAGGTCCTCATTGCCAGCCACAATAATGCTCTCGATAGTGGTTGAACTCACTCATGCTCACTGCCTTCTGCACCAGTTCTTTGACCTTCTGGTCCGTGTCCTGGAAGCTTGTGTGTTTGCGAGACTTCTTTTTGCTCTTGTTCTTGTTTAATCTGCTAGTAGTGTCTGTAAATCCCCACACTTAGCCAAATCAAAAGTCCCTCCCGTGGGCCACAGATTGAGAAACCTTTTGTTTGCTGTACCCACTTTTAGAGATTTTCCAAATAATATTAGCTTTCACTGGATTCTGTTAGCACAGCATTTTTCTCTGCTGTCACTTTTGGTACTATCATTTTCACCTGCTTGGCCTTCCTCTCCAGTGTGCATGATAGTGTGTGTTGATGTAAGAATATTGGGTGTATTGTGCTTGTCGTCAATAAATCAATCCTGTTCTTCATGGGTGTGGAAAAATTGGGATGCTCTCTAATTAGCTGTGTGTGTGTTTGTGCTAAAATGTATGGTTTACTCTTAACCCACAGTGCTGTGTATGCACTGTATATGTGTGTGTGTCTCCCTAGACTTCTCTTTGTTTTCCTATGTTAATTATGACCCATCTTGCCTGTGACTAAAGGAATTTCTCAACCTGTCAACTTAAATAATGCTTCAGGTGTCAATTCTCTTATGACTACAGTTTGTATGTTTCAACTTTAAACATCCCACCTTAACTTTCAAACTGTAATTCATAACTCCTTATGATAATTGCCACAAATGAAAATCAGCATTTTAGTACCCATTTAGTGACTAAATTGTTAAACTAAATTTCCCCATGTTTTATTTAAGCTCAGCTCTAATTGTCTTTTTACTTAACCTTATGAAAGTGACTTTACTTTTGCAGTGATAATAATAATATTTCCTTAAACTCTGTCCACGTAACTCCATAAATCACTCAAATCTAGCAACATACCAAAACTATGGTCTATTCCTTCAACGCAACATAAAACCCTTGTATGCACCATACCAACAACATATATTTTAACATATTGTATGTAATTATGCTATCGACTCGATCACAATCTGTTCCTGTTATCATTACTGGGTGTGGGGCCCCCTATTTGATGTTTGCTATAGGTTTTTTTTTTTTTTTTTTGCCGTCCGCCATTGTCATAGTTATCATTCTGACATCATCCCTACCTGCATAATCCAATCTAGCACTTACTTTTCCCTCTACTCGTTCTTCCTTATTTTTTATTACTTTATTTAATAAAAACATAGTAATTTAGCATTGTTGTTTCGCTTTCTTTCCATACGTTCACTTTCCTCTCCTGATCCTTTTCATCTTATCCTTTCATATACCTGCCTTACTGTTCCACTCTCATTAACCAAAACCGTTTGCTTCTTTATCTACCTTCTTTTTAACTCACTTTATGGTTTTTCGGCATTTACTGGTCATGGGCTGTCAGTGATACGGCGCGCTGGGCGCCTAAGGCCTTTTTACGCGTTTTTACTATATCAATCCGTCCTGACAGGTGTTATGACTCAAAACGGTTGTGCTATATTACCCACAATTAGTGCTCTATTTGATTTTGTTTTTAATCCAAAAATCTACCGATTAAATACAGTTCACAATTGCTCAGCTGCGTATTCTTATCACCGCACGACTTTTATATTTTTCCAAAACAGAATGTGTGTGTGTGTATGTGTGGTTTGAGGATGATATGTGAGTGTGTGTGTGTGTGTGTGTGTGTGTGAGTGTATGTATGATATATGTTTTTTAATGTGTGTGTGTGTGTGTGTGTGTGTAATATAATGTGTGTGTTGTTATGTAAGTGTAAGTATGTGTGTGTAAAAAATGTGTGTGTGTGAGAGAGAGAGAGAGAGAGAGAGAGAGAGAGAGAGAGAGAGAGAGAGAGAGAGAGAGAGAGAGAGAGATGTGAATGTGGGTGTATATATGATATATGTCTTTGGGTGTGTGTGTAAAGGGAAAATGTGTGTGTGAGACAGAGAGAGAGAGTGAGCGAGGGAGAGAGAGAAGAGAGAGTGAACGGTATTCTAGCTGTGCTTGTAATCTAGGTTGTCTATTCACAAACTGTCGAATCCAACTTTGCAAAAATAGAGTAATACTGCCCGCTATTATCTTATAGCCAGAACTGAACTACTAGCTGTGAGCCCCTCCCCACGGCCGTGAACTCTGAATTTACACTCTACTCCACCTCTCTCCTTAGTTCCACTGTTTGCTTGCTCTCGGGGTTTTTTCTTTTTATATTTTTTTATATTTTTATACCTTGTTTTCCTTGAGGTTAAGTCATTTGCCCTAAATGACTGCGCTCATCGCCTCCTTGGCGGAATAAGGTTTCTACCCTAAGAAACCTTCTTAGCCCCCCTTGGGCCGTTTAAGTCATTCGCCCTGAATGACCCGCGCTGCGCTCATCGCCCCCTCAGTGGAATAAGGTTCTTACCCTAAAAAACCCTAGCCCCCCGTGGGCGGTTCAGATCATCTATCCTAGATGACCCGCGCACTTCGCCTCCCCTCGGCGGAATAACCTCTTTTTTTTTGTTATTTTCTGTTATTTTATCCCTTTTTTTGTATCCCTTTAAAAAACTCTCTCAGCCACCCCTGAGCTAGATCCTATTATGTGCCTTTCCTTTTATTCTGACTTTCTCGGTAATGATCTTCCTGCTCGCGCCTCCTGCTGCAGCCTCGCGACCTTGACCTTATGCGCCGGTGCTACAACAAAAGCGCCGAGACCGAAACTATACCTCTTTTTCCTATCTGTCTGATTTATAGCTGTACACCTTCATCTGTCCTCTAGCCTTACTCCTTACACTTTTAAGTTATTAGTCTCAGCCTTCAAACACACTTTCCAAACTCATGCGCTCATTCATACACTTTGTCCGCACCATGGTATTTCAAGACAGACAACATATATTTTTTCACATCTGACTCCTGTTGGCAGAGTTTTTGTTAGTCTATTCTAGCCATTCACTTTATGCCAATTTACTAAAATTTCCTCTAGGTTCTTTTGGGAGAGAAAAACGACTTCTGACTCTTTTCACCTGGGCGAGACTTGCACTCCGTCAACACTCAGAATTTAGCAGAAAAAATGGCTCTGCCTACCTTTGATATTTGTTTGGGCCCCTGGTGCTTCAGAATGCAAGTTCCTCCCGGGATCAGAAAGGTCTCGTCACATCTTCCTCCTGGATGTGGCTCGCCAAACTGAAGAAGTAAATTTAAAGTGTCCGCAGCTCAAGGCCAGATAAGCGGCACGAACTCCACTGCTTGCTGCGACCGCTCTATGATCCTCGTTACTCGCTTTAGGTGCAAGTTTTAAGAGTTATAAAAGAGTTACGCAGCAGTCAAGGGAATCAGATTAGAAAAAGAGCTTTAATGTGCACGAAAGTAAATCAACACACAAGAAAGCCCGAAACACCGTAAGCTTGCCGCTAAAGATTCCTTTGTCTTACTCCACTTTTTATCGTATAAAAAGAGATCCTCCCCTGCCAAATGCTCCAATGACCACCTTCAGAATATGCGTGTAAAGCTTCAATTGGCTACTTTCGGAGCTTAAGACCACCTCTTCTGGGGATTTTCCACTGTATGAAGTCATTTTGCTGATCTTGCAGTTTTGAGTGAACTTTTCACCTGGTAGACTATCCGCAACTAGCGCGACTGCTTCAATGGTATATCATCGTGGCTAGTAGCGACTGTATCGCAGCCGCAGCAGGTGTTCTGTGGTACTGAGGGTGGTATGTGGAGGGAAAAGATCTTTCCTTATTTTCAAGGCAGAATACATGTCATCTCTTATGGAGTATCATACTAATTGTACATTATATATTTTATACCAGATTTTATCACATTTTGCCACAACACTAGGAGCGAAGTCTTGTGCTCAGCTAGCATAGCCGTTAGCGTGGGTAGCACGGCACCCAACAACAAGTCCTCTTCTTTTGTTCTTCTTTCCTTGACCTGTTGGACATTCTTTCGATGTGGTGAAGTGCTGCCAAATATAGTTAGATATAAATGGCATGTTGTAGCACTTTGGCTGGGTTGTAGAGAAAGTTAAAGATGAATAAGGTGGGAGCTTGGGAAAATGCAACTAGTCCGCCATATCGCGCAGTCAGCTCTCTCCGACAGAGAAAGGACACGAGAGGACGGGGAAGCCCGTCTACAAACCAATCACTTACAACTGTGTGGAGACGCAGCTCACGTATGTGATGACGACAGGACGTAGTTATGTCATGTAGAGTTCTTTAGTGCGCTTGCATAACTGCAGTGTGAAACCAAAACTTACCGGATCAAATGCAAAAACATCAACCTTAGTCCGGACTTTCAGGTGTGAAAGCCCCCTTAGAGGAGATCTGTGTCAGAACCCTCTCTGAACACCAACACTCTTTGTTTTGTTATTTACTCACATGGCTTTTCCTACCTCAGCTAATTCTCTCTTTTCCCAGTCTGAAACACAGGTAAATATAAATGGACTACGTTGATATAATAGTAACATGTAATTTATCCTTCTTGGATTCTTTTGTCATTCAACCTTTATTTAACCATTAACAACCATTAATAAAATATGACTTCTTCATCTTTTAGTGGATGTTATCCTACAGCCCCGGAGAGGATTGAATCTGCTTGCTCGTCCACAACAGACAGTGGACCCTCTCAGGCATGAACATACAACAAAAGCTCAAACTCTGCAGGTGCCTCTAATTCTTCCTTCATCTGAAGAACTTCTTATTTCTGTTCAGAGGAGAAAGTAGGCCTGAGTTAGGAAACACATACAGAAGTTTTCAATGGAAACATCAGAAAATCATTCTCATTTTAGTCCTGTTAGCAGCATGACTCTAAGGATAGTTATGTTGGTCCACCGCTTTGTTCCAGTCTGAAATATCTCAACAACTACTAAATGTGTTGAGATAATATCTTGTTCTGACATTTATTCCCCAGAGGATTAATCCATAGTGAGCCTCTGAGTGTTCAATCTGATCTCACAGAATTACATGAATACACCAAAAATTCCTGGGTCAAAAATAATCCTGGATTAAAAAGGGATTTAATAATTTCTGGGTTATTTCAACCCAGAAAATTGGGTTACTCTTTTTGACCCAACTTCTGGGTTAAATACCTGACCCAAATGTTGGGTTAAAATAACCCAACATTGTAGTTAATATAACCCAACTTTTGGGTCATAAGAACAACCCCATTTTCTGGGTTGAAATAACCCAGAACTTAGTTGGTCATGGGCCCTTTCTAACCCAGGAGTTGGGTCACAAATAACCTAACTAACTCCTCCAAAATGATACGGAAAAAAGGGATGACCCTGCCCAATGATTTATTGTACTGGTTTGCATTTGGCAAAGACATACAGATGGACAATGTTTTGTTTTTTTTTACAGCCATGAAATATGTGACTAAACCACTGTCAGGATCCGGCTGAGACTGCTTGCCTTTGTGCCACTCTTGTGGCCTTTTTGTGTATTTTGTTATCTGTGCTTGTTGCTGTGTTCTGTTTGTTACCTGTCTGTCATCTGTCTTTCTCTCCGCCCTTCCCTGTATATGGTCTGCACTTCCTCTCTTGTTAGTTTCCCTCCAGTTCTGTTCTCACCTGTTCCCAATTGTCTCGTTAGTTTCCCTCCGTTTCCACTCTCACCTGTTGCTCGTTACTGTCTTGTCCAATCCCCTGTCTTTCTGTTTATTGGTCTGTGTATTTCTACACCCCTGTGTTCCTTTGTCTCTTGTCAGTTTGTCTCTCTCTGTAGTTATGAGTTTGTAGTTGTTTTGACACAATAAAGTGTGTTTGTTCTGCACTCCTGACTGGAAGAGTTTTGCATTTGGGTCCACCTGCTGAAAACGTGACAACCTCTGCATTCTCATCTGGGGCCCGTTCCAGAAAGCAGGTTTAGTGAAAACTCTGAGTTGGTTAACCCTGAGATGAGGGAAACCCTGGGTTTTCCGTTCCAGAAAGAGAGGTAACTTAACCCCGGAGTCAGTTACTATGGTAACTGAGCCTGTGAACCTAACCTGGTCGGGAGCAGGTTTTCTTCAAGAAACCTTGAGTTTCTCTCAGTCTCCTCCCACTGAGAGGGAGGAGACTGAGATAAACGGGGGAAAAAAACCTAGAGTTTCTCTCAGTCTCCTCCCTCTCAGAGGGAGGGGAAACTCATTTCCTCATTCATTCATTCAGTCTGTATCAGGCGCATTTTAATGCAGTTTGTTATCTGCATGAATAAAAAAACGTATTGGTTTATGTTAGGCGGACTATAAAATGTTTTTTTTTCTCAAACATGTCATGTCCTTTTGTCGACGATCCCGTTGATGAAAAAGCTGTATTAATTCACAGAGAGTTTATGTCGGGAGATGATATTGAGTCCCGACTATAGATGTTTTTTCATTTCTACATAACTGATTTGAGAGGTATTTTTTATCACAGTGAATAAAATGACCTGAATAAAATTATAGGTGTAGCCTACAATTCCAGTTTTCACCAGTAGCCTAATATTATAAGTTAACTGTGATTAAATATGAAATTAATACACTGTTAATGCGTACGCATTGACTCGAGCAGCAATTTTCTCCCACACCAATTCTCTCTCCTTTGCAGCAGCAGCCGCTGTCTTGCTTTTTTAACGAAATGCATGTTTTTATATATATATATATATATATATATATATATATATATATATATATATATATATATATATATATATATATATTTAACCCTTGTGCGGTCCCTTCGGGTCTTGGTGACCCAAAGGACAACACAAGAGTTAAAACAGCACCTTTATAGTGTTTGTTTGTACAGCATTTTGGTCAGCTTAAACTGTGTTTAAATGTGCTCTAGAAATAAACTTTACTTACTTACTTTACAAGAGACAGGGTTTAGAGAGCAATTCTCAACAAAGTAAACAAAAGTACATAACCCTTGTTTTGTCCTTTGGGTCACTGGGACCCGAAGGACAACATAAGGGGGATATATATATATATATATATATATGGAATGTAATACCGCACCCGCTGCGCCGATTCTCCGACCAATCTCCCGCTCCATTGTCCCCTCACTCGCGAACAAAACCCCAAGGTACTTGAACTCCTTCACTTGGGGTAAGGACTCATTCCCTACCTGGAGTAGGCATTCCATCGGTTTCCTGCTGAGAACCATGGCCTCCGATTTAGAGGTGCTGTTCCTCATCCCAACCGCTTCACACTCGGCTGCGAACCGATCCAGTGAGTGCTGAAGGTCGCAGGCCGATGATGCCATCAGGACCACATCATCTGCAAAAAGCAGCGATGAGATCCCCAGCCCACCGAACCGCAACCCCTCCCCACCCCAATCCACTCGATATCCTGTCCATAAATATTACAAACAGGATTGGTGACAAAGCGGGCCCCCTGGCGGAGGCCAACCCTCACCTGAAACGAGTCCGACTTACTGCGAGAACCCGGACACAGCTCTCACTTTGGTCGTTACAGAGATTGGATGGCCCTGAGATAGAACCCCTCACCCTATACTCCCGCAGCACCTCCCACAGTATCTCCCGGGGGACCCGGTCATACGCTTCTCCAAATCCACAAAACACATGTAGACCGGTTGGGCATACTCCCAGGCCCCCTCCAGGATCCTTGCGAGAGTGAAGAGCTGGTCCGTTGTTCCACGACCAGAACGGAATCCGCATTGTTCCTCCTCAACCTGAGGTTCGACTATCGGCCGAACCCTCCTTTCCAGCACCTTGGAGTAGACTTTACCAGGGAGGCTGAGAAGTGTGATACCCCTGTAATTGGCACACACCCTCTGGTCCCCCTTTTTAAAAAGGGGAACCACCACCCCAGTCTGCCACTCCTTTGGCACTGTTCCAGACTTCCACGCAATGTTGAAGAGACGTGTCAACCAGGACAGCCCCTCCACACCCAGAGCCTTGAGCATTTCTGGACGGATCTCATCAATCCCCGGGGCTTTGCCACTGTGGAGTTGTTTGACTACATCAGTGACTTCCGGGAAATCGACGACAATCCCCCGTCATCCTCCAGCTCTGCCTCTAACATAGAGGGCGTATTAGTCGGATTCAGGAGTTCCTCAAAATGCTCCTTCCACCGCCCTATTACCTCCTCAGTTGAGGTCAACAGTGTCCCATCCTTACTGTACACAGCTTGGATGGTTCCCCGCCTCCTGAGGTGGCGAACAGTTTTCCAGAAGCACTTTGGTGCCGACCGAAAGTCCTTCTCCATGTCTTCTCCAAACTTCTCCCACACCCGCTGCTTTGCCTCTTTCACGGCAGAGGCTGCAGCCCTTCGGGCCCTTCGGTACCCTGCAACTGCCTCCGGAGTCCTCTGGGATAACATATCCCGGAAAGACTCCTTCTTCAGTCGGACGGCTTCCCTGACCACCGGTGTCCACCACGGTGTTCGTGGGTTACCGCCCCTTGAGGCACCTAAGACCCTAAGACCACAGCTCCTCGCCGCAGCTTCAGCAATGGAAACTTTGAACATTGTCCACTCTGGTTCAATGCCCCCAGCCTCCACAGGGATGCACGAAAAGCTCCGCCGGAGGTGCGAGTTGAAAGTCCGTTGGACAGGGGCCTCCTCCAGACGTTCCCAATTTACCCGCACTACACGTTTGGGCTTACCAGGTCTGTCCAGAGTCTTCCCCCACCCCCTGACCCAACTCACCACCAGATGGTGATCGGTTGACAGCTCTGCCCCTCTCTTCACCCGAGTGTCCAAAACATACGGCCTCAGATCAGATGAAACGATTATAAAATCGATCATTGACCTTCGGCCTAGGGTGCTCTGGTACCAGGTACACTTATGAGCATCCCTATGTTCGAACATGGTGTTCGTTATAGACAATCCATGACTAGCACAGAAGTCCAACAACAAACAACCACTCTGGTTTAGATCAGGGAGGCCGTTCCTCCCAATCACGCCTCTCCAGGTGTCTCCATCATTGCCCACGTGTGCGTTGAAGTCCCCCAGCAGAACAATGGATTCCCCCACTGGCGCCCCATGCAGGACTCCACTCAAGGTCTCCAAGAAGGCCGATACTCGAACTCCTGTTTGGTGCATATGCACAAACAACAGTCAGAGTTTTCCCCCACAACCCGCAGGCGAGGGAGGCGAACCTCCTCGGCCCACCGGGGTAAACTCCAACGCAGCGGCGCTCAGCCGGGGGCTTGTTAGTATCCCCACACCCGCCCGGCGCCGCACACCCTGAGCAACTCCGGAGAAGAAAAGAGTCCAACCCCTATCCAGGAGTACAGTTCCAGAACCGAGACTGTGCGTAGAGGTAAGCCCCACCAGATCTAACCGGTAGCGCTCCACCTCCCGCACCAGTTCCGGCTCCTTCCCCCACAGAGAGGTGACGTTCCACGTCCCCAGAGCCAGCGTCTGCTGCCCGGGTCTGGTCCGTCGAGGCCCCTGACCTTCACTGCCACCCATGTGGCAGCGCACCCGACCCCAGCGGTTCCTCCCACAGGTGGTGGGCCCATGGGCTGTAATGGAAACAATTTGAAAGCCAATTATGCACTTACAATGAAATCTCAATTAAAAACATTGACATGTGAGGGAGTTCAACTCAAAACACCTCATTCTTAACTTAAAAACACTCAAAGGAATCAATTTACTAAGTTTTAAGTTGTTCTGCAGCAAATTCCATGTAAAGGGAGCAGAATAAACAAAGGCCTTTTTACCCAGCTCAGTACTGACATGTGGGACAGAAAGCAAGACAACAGCCTGAGAACGGAGAGAATAATGACCAGCACTTTTTTTCATAAGAAGTGAACATAAATAGGATGGAAGCACACCAAGAATAGCCTTATATATAAATGTGTACCAATGACAAAGCCTCCGTGTGGCCAGAGCAGACCACCCTACACGAGAGGGTTAGGGTTAGAAGGTTAGACTCAGAGTTTGTTAAACCTCCTACCTGGAACGGGCCTCTGACGCATCCCACTCCTCTGTTATGGTGTGGTGGCCATTTCAGTAGATTTACTCACTAATGTTGTGGAAACACAATAAGCATGGAAACTAAATGCACACTTCCTGCATTACTTCAAATACTAAGTTACTCATCTAGTGTACGGTGGTTTATGGGATGAGTAGTTCCTTTGCTCTGAAATGACGATATGCACATACGTTGTATCAACAGTCCCGCGCCTCCAATATACTGGTGATACTGTTTTATCATAATGTACACAACACACAAGTGTGATTGTTCATATTATAAACTATGTTGACATGATAATATAATAACTCCATCCAATACGCCCCTCCAACAAAAAATACATTTTATATATATATATATATATATATATATATATATATATAGAGAGAGAGAGAGAGAGAGAGAGAGAGAGAGAGAGAGAGAACCCTATATCCCAGAACATGGGTTACTCTTTGAAAAATAACCCAGCAACCCAAACAACCCAGGATTTGGGTCAAAATATTATCCCTGTAACTCAGAAAATGGTTACTCTCTGAAAAAATTACCCACAATTTTAACCCAACACAAATAACCCAGAAACTGGGTTGAAGAAATAACCCAGGAGTTTGAGAGTGAAATGAACACGGTCCCTTAACTCAAAATCTGTGGCAGTTTCACGGAATCACAAAACATTCCGTGATGGGCCCATGGAAGAATTCCGTTAAATAAACACCTTAAGTTAAGGAAAAGGTTGTGGGTGGGCTTACGGTTCCGTGACACACAGGAAGAACGGTCTGGAAAAGAAGAAAGCGACTTTAGGAAACTTGACATGCGGGACACGATCACCGGTCTCCTGGGTGAAAGTCCTGTGTTTGACCCATCCACCCCCCATCCAACCTTGTTATGCGGAATTTCGTTTTACATATTACTCGCTACCGTAGTCGCTCTTAATGCTACGTCATCTTCTCATTGACTTTACATTGGCATTGTTTTCCGTAGTGGCCACACAGATTTTTCACACATTCCGTGCCACCACCACGTAATGCGCTGTTAACAATGAGTTTCTCTGTCTCTCTGACAAACTGAGGAACTGTGCATCATGTCTAACAGCAGTTAGGACTCATGTTGGATAGAAAATCATTCTGACTGTGTTTCTTCCTCCAGGGTGCAGAGACGTGATCTGATGAAATGTAAGTGTGTTAGTTTCTCTTTAAATACACAGATGATAGTTTGTATTCATTAGAACATTACTGACAACATGCATCATTATTAAACTTTATATAAATGAACATCAGCACACAAGCACAAAATAAAACCTTCAGATGTGTCTGATGATAAACTGCTGCTGTGTTTTGGGTTACATTTTTTTATTTTTATTTTATTTAACCTTTATTTAACTAGGTAGGCTGTTGAGAACAGGTTCTCATTTGCAACGGCGACCTGGCCAAGAAAAGCCTAAGCATGCAAGACAACATACAGTTTCACATTCAATACAATACAGGAAAACGAAATACAATAGGCTACATAAAGTGCGGATTAAGTAGGCAATAACAATGCCGGTGCAAGGTGAGGTGTAAGTAAGACGAAGGATATGCGAAAGGGATATAGTAATAACATGGTAACACTTTACTTGACTGTACCGACATAACCATGACATGACACTGTCATAACTATGACATGACACTGTCATGAATGTGTCATAAACCTTATAAACAAGTCATAAATGTTTATGACTTCTGTCATTAAGTGTCATTCGGTTTTTGTCATGACAAGTTGACATTGTTTGGCTTGTCTTGATTATGACAACTTTACATTAATCAAAGTGATATTACCAGAAGTTGTCTTGGTCATGACAACTTGACATTAAATTTGTCTTGATTATGACACTGACATTAATCAAAGTGTCATTACCAGAAGTTGTCTTGGTCATGACAAGTTGACATTAAATCAGTTTGGGATGTCTTTGTAATGACAACTTGACATTAACCAGGGTGACATTACCAGAGGATGTCTTTGTCATGACAACTTGACATAAACAGAAATTCACCTCTTTTTGTATTCATGACATTTTGACCTAATGATTGTTATGATTAGATGTGCAAGATTAGAGACTGTTACGGCCACAACAAACAAACACTATTTAAAATGTGACCATCAACATCTAATAACACCAAACCCGAGGGTAGTAATAGTAAATCAAAGTTTATTCACAAATTAACTACAATTAATTAAACCAAAACTATGGGAGTCTGGAGATCTGGCCAAAATGAACAAAAGAAGAGAAGAAGCCTAGGCCAACCCATCAAGGACCGTCGGACCCAAAACTCCCCCCCCTAACCAAAGAGTAAACTAACTAATAACAAAACAAAGCCGCGAAAACTAGACTACCAGACCTCCATCCTCAAAGCAATGAAACACAAAAGAAAGTAACCAAAAAACAACGGTGATCAGTGCTTCAGTCTCTGTGTGGGATCTCTGTCTCCCATCCTCTTATATCCAGGGGCGGGGCCACCCTCAATCAGCAATCAGGCACACCTGAGATAATGAAAGGAAAGAGAGAGCAGGGCAGGGAGCATGTAACACCCCCACCCTAAATTAGTGACTATTTTTTTTTTTTACTGTATAAGAAAGAAAAATAAATATCACCAACAACACAACATGATTACAACTGTGACAGTGCATCAGCTCCAATTAATGCTTTTTTCACATTTCATTCTACAAGACAATGTAAAACGGGTCATTTATCAGACATTTAGGCCTACAAGATTTACAGTCTATTCATATGCGATTCCAGTTTGGAGTAGGCTAACAATAAGATAATCACAGTCACTTAACCTACTGTCTGAACCTTTTCTAACTCACAAATCCCATGCAGCGTGAAGTAAAAAAAACACGCATAGTCCAGCAAATGCTGTAGCTCAGCTACTCACAACCTTTTCTCTTTTAACGGGCCACCCACAGAATGAATGAAACCCATCTGAGAGGAACCCTGAACAGCGTCTCTTGCTGTAAACAGCATCAAATGAACGCCATCATCCCAGTGTTGTTTAAACTGTAAGCAGTTTAACATTGACTTGACTATCTGATAAAACCGTCCCAGTCTGTCCTGCAACTCAGGGTGGTACACACTTGAGTGAACGTGACCTATTTTCAGCTGCTTGAGAAACCGAACCAAGTACGGTAACATGAGGTTTGAACCCTTGTCAATCTGAACATCCTTAGGCAACCCAAACACAGAGAAAAACTTGACCAATGCTTGCATCACAATTGGAGCGGTTAGGTTAGGTATGGGTATAGCTTCTGGGAAATGCGTTCTTGCACACATGATAGTTAACAAATATGTATTACCTGACTTGCTACAAGGGAGAGGACCAACACAGCCAACAATTACCCGTTCAAAAGGTTCACACAGCTGTTCACAGGCCATAGGCACATCATCAATGCTCACTCCACTGACTTCACCACCCTCTCCCGCAACAGATGATAGGCAAACAGACAGAAGCGGAAAACATAGGTCCGACTCCCCAGTGGAAATAAAACAGTCAGAAACATTAATACTATCTTCACCTCTAACTTGAGGCATTGACATGGCACAGGTTACTGCATTGGCAGAACACACACCAGGATCATTTCGAGCCAGATCTGTAGACTCAGGTAACATAGAAACAGCGGTCACTTCAGGCTTAACCAGCACCTTACCCCCGGCCAAATCATTTCCCAGAATAAAATCTATCCCCTCAACTGGAAAACAGGGGCGAACCCCCACAACCACTGGACCCGTCATCAAATCTGACTCAAGGAACACAGTATGCAAAGGCACCCCCAGATACTGCATGCCAAAACCCTGCACCAGAACGTCAGATTGCACAGCAGAGTGATCAGAGAGAGACAACACATCACTCAAAATGAACGATTGTGACACCGCTGTGTCTCTCAGAATAGTTACTAGAACTTTTTCACCATGCTCAGTTAAGGACACAAAACCCTCCATAAGAAATGGAGCAAAAAGGTCAAGCTGATTCCGACACAGGACCAGATGTGCTGACAAAAACAACCGGCTTAACAAACCGGCTCTCTAAATGCAAAACATTACAATCTGCAACTATATGTCCCCGCTCCTTACAATAGAAACACACTGGGCTCTCCTTCCCCAACCCTCCCTAAGCTTCCCATCTGCACAAGGCCTATTGGACAGAATTGTAGACGGAAAACCAGGAACACCTGGACCTCCTCTAAACCAGTCATCACTAGCCCGATTTTGTGCAACATATCTCTCACCAAACACAGATTTATGAGTGAGAACATAGTCATCAGCAAGAGCGGCAGCATCAGACAACTTTACAGGTTTCTGCTCATTCAAATAAATTATGACTTTCTCCGGCAAGCAGTTCTTAAATTCCTCTATTAGCATCAAAGCTCTAAGATCACCTAAAGTTTTCACTCCTTGCGTTGCACACCATCAATCAAATAACGACTCCTTTTCGCGAGCAAACTCCACATACGTTACAGACTCCGGCTTCCTATACCCGCGAAACTTCTGGGGATAAGCCTCCGGCACAAGCTCATATGCCCTCAAAATACCAGCTTTAACCTGCTGAAAACCTCCTGAGCGTTACCAGTAAGTACACACTGCAATAACAGTGTCCACACATTTACAGGCCACTTTAAAGTTGTCGCTACACGCTCAAAAAGAGTAAAATACTTATCGACATCATCCTCGCGAAACGCTGGAACAAGACAAATGCATTTACTCACGTCAAAACAGCTGATCGTCCAGATGACATATGCGGCACTTGTTGAGACCCCGACGCATTAACTTCCAATTCTTTCAAACACACACCACGCTTTGTCTCCTCCTCCAACATCCATACCTGAAGATTACAATCGATTTCCTTTTCCTTAACATCCTACCGACACAACTCCAATTCAAGCTCCTTTAATTTCACCGGATCAGAGAATGAATCCTCAACTTTGGGAGACGTAACCCCGCCCCCAACAGCTGACAGCACCCCCTGCTCTAACAAAGCAGACCCAAGCTGATCCCTAATCACCTGCTTCTTGCCATGTTTACTGATAACAATCTCAAATCTGTCGGCAACTCATTTCAAATTCTCCTTAGTGCATGCATCCAACTTGTCCCATGTTGGGTCAACAACAAGCTAAAAATAGGCAACTAGTAATCACAAAAAACGAGAAAAACAGGAAGGCCTCATCACAAAAACGCCACAACCAAGGCATACACCAAACAAAAACACACTAGAAAATTACACACCTAACTAAATTCTAGCACTTTTTCACAGGAAATGTCATAAAACTGGGTGTCATAACACTGTTATGACAGTGTAACTAATAAATATTTTGACCTCAAGTAGTGGTACCAATTGTATTTGTCATTAAGATATCATGGATAAGACTTGTTGTCATGACAACATTATGACAGTGTAACTAATACATATTTTGACTTCAAGTAAAGTGGTACCAATTGTATTTTTAATTAAGATATCATTGATAAGACTTGCTGTCATTACCACATTATGACAGTGTAAAGAATACATTCTTTGACCTCAAGTAAAGTGTATGCCATATTTCTGTTTATATTAATACCACTTTACATGAGGTCAAAGAATGTATTTGTTACACTGTCATAATGTGGTAATGACAGCAAGTCTTATCTATGATATCTTAATGACAAATACAATTGGTACCACTTTACTTGAGATCAAAGAATGTAATTGTTACACTGTCATAATGTGGTAATGACAGCAAGTCTTATCTATGATATCTTAATGAAAAATAAAAATGTTACCTATCAATGATATCTTAATGACAAATACAATTGGTACCACTACTTGAGGTCAAAATATTTATTAGTTACACTGTCATAACAGTGTCATGACACCCAGTTTTGTGAAATTTCCTGTCAGACATCTATCTGAAAAAGTGATAGAATTGGTCTCTAATCTTGCAGATCTAATTATAATAATCATTAGGTCATCATGTCATGAATACAAAAAGAGGTGAATTTCTGTTTATGTCACGTTGTCATGACAAAGACATCCTCTGGTAATGTCATCCTGGTTAATTTCAAGTTTTCATTACAAAGACATCCCAAACTGATTTAATGTCAACTTGTCATGACCAAGACAACTTCTGGTAATGACACTTTGATTAATGTCAAAGTGTCATAATCAAGACACATTTAATGTCAAGTTGTCATGACCAAGAAAACTTCTGGTAATATCACTTTGATTAATGTCAAAGTGTCATAATCAAGACAAATTTAATGTCAAGTTGTCATGACCAAGAAAACTTCTGGTAATATCACTTTGATTAATGTCAAAGTGTCATAATCAAGACAAATTTAATGTCAAGTTGTCATGACCAAGAAAACTTCTGGTAATATCACTTTGATTAATGTAAAAGTGTCATAATCAAGACAAATTTAATGTCAAGTTGTCATGACCAAGAAAACTTCTGGTAATATCACTTTGATTAATGTCAAAGTGTCATAATCAAGACAAATTTAATGTCAAGTTGTCATGACTAAGACAACTGCTGGTAATATCACTTTGATTAATGTCAAGTTGTCATAATCAAGACAAGCCAAACAATGTCAACGTGTCATGACAAAAAGCGAATGACACTGAATGACAGAAGTCATAAATGTTTATGACTTCTTTATAAGGTTTATGACACATTCATGTCAGTGTCATGTCATAGTTATGACAGTGTCATGTCATGGTATTATGTCGGTACTGTCAAGTAAAGTGTTACCAATAACACAATATACATGAATTGACAGTCTGCTGAGATGTAGTGTAGAGCCAAACAAAACAAGAAGAGTTAGTACAAATTATGATCTAGTTAGTGGTGTTGAATCAGTTTTAATGTAATATATTTGAATAGGCAGTCTATGTAAATGCTGAAATATAGTGGAGATAAATTAATAGTTACTTTAACTTAAGTTAATTGTTATTTTACTGTTAACTAACAACAAACTCATAATTGATGTTTACTAATTATTAGTTATGCTGTAATTTATATTATTTTAACAGTTAATTGTTGCTCACATCATAATATTTATATATTTTATATATTTAAGTATTTGCAAATGATGACTAAATTGTATCAATAAACATTATTTGGATGCTTATTATAAAGTTGTATCTGATGGTTATAATAACTTAACGGTTAATAAAGTTTTTAAACTATAGGTTTTATTTATAATCTAAACATTGTTATTTAATGCTTTATAAACCAGTTATTAAATATTAAAGTGCCCATGTTATGAAAAAAATCACTTTTTCTGGGATTTGGGGTGTTATTTTGTGTCTCTGGTGCTTCCACATGCATACAAACTTGGAAAAACCCATCCATGGTGTTCTGACTGAGATACGGTTTCTGAATGTGTCCTGCCTTCAGTCTCCTGGTGAGCTGGTCAAAATCGGCACAGCCTTTTACATCACTAGCCGAGACGAGCTGGCTAACCGCAACCGTTAGCATGCTAGTGTTAGCTTGCTAGTGTTAGCATGCTAAAGTTAGCGTGCTAGTGTTAGCATGCTAGCCTTAGCATGCTAAGGACTGCTACAACACACACAAGTTCACCATAATCTACAAAAGAACTACTGACATGTGCGCCCTCATTTAGAAGAAGTCTCCCAGCTAATCCTGCCTTGTAACTGACCGAAGTTGAAGAAACAACCTTTCTTTTACTGTCTATGGAGCTAGCTGACATGATCTACGATCTGAGCTACTGAGCATGTGCGAGTGCAATCAAAGATAGTACAGAAGAAGAAGAAGAAAAGAGGTCTCACTCTATAACTGAAACTGAGACCAGGTGAAAAGAGGATCTGCAGCAGTGAGAGAGAGCTGTGCAGTACAACATAAATATGGTGTTTTTTGAAAGTTAAACCATGTAAACCTATTCTGGTACAATCTTAAAATAAAATTATGAACCTGAAAATGAGCATAATATGGGCGTTTTAAATAAAGTTGAACTAATGGTGTTATTATTAACTGCTGCTGTGATGTGTCTTGTTCTCTCCGTCAGATTCCTGTAAACTCACACTGGACACAAACACAGTGAACACAAACCTCAAACTGACTGACAACAACAGGAAGGTGATATTAGTGGAGGAGAATCAGCCATATCCTGATCATCCAGAAAGGTTTGACTACTGTCGTCAGCTGCTGTGTAGAGATGGTCTGACTGGTCGCTGTTACTGGGAGGTTGAGAGGAGAGGAGGGGTTTCTATAGCAGTGAGTTAGTGAGGAATCAGGAGGAGAGGAAACAGTGATGACTGATGATAACGATCAGTCCTGGAGACTGAGGTGCTATGATGATGGTTACTCTGTCTGTCACAATAAGAAAGGAACACCCATCTCCTCCTCCTCTGTCTCTAACAGAGTAGGAGTGTATGTGGACTATCCTGCTGTCTCTCTGTCCTTCTACAGTCTCCTCTGACTCACTGATCCACCTCCACACCTTCAACACCAGATTCACTCAGCCTCTATCCCCTGGGTTTGCGTTTGCGTTTGGGTCATATGGTTCCTCAGTGTCTCTGTGTTCTCTGTAGGAGGAAACAACTTCCTGTCCTGTGGTTTGAATGTTGGTGGAGGATGAGGCTTCACTTTGGTTCACATTTGTCTCACTGATTGCTCGGAGCCACTATGTCAGGAGTAGAGATAGTCTCAGACATGCACCGCAGACTTGTAAAAAACTTAAATGTTTATTATGTTCAAAGTTCATTCTGATACAAATCACTTCCACCCTACCACCTGTATAGGTGATCAGCCAAAATAGGCGGAGCTGAGACACCATATCCGTACCCTAACTTAACCCTAATCAACACCCATGACAGACAGAACCAGGCAATATCATAATAAACCATAGTTAATTATACTAACAAAATATGAAATAACATAAAATAGCTTAAATGGCTCCAACATCCCGGCCCCTAATTGTCGGCAGTGTCAGACAATTACAATAATAAGCACGGAGCCAACATCAAATAGAGTTGGGATGTTGGAGCTATTTGTGCTATTTTATGTTATTTCATATTTTGTTAGTTTAATTAACTTTAGATAGAAAGATAGAACTTTATTGTCCGTATACACGGAAATTTGTCTTGCAATACAAGCTCCAACAATCACCACACAACAACCTAAAAACAAAAGCTATAAACATAGAGACATCAATAAAACATAGATACTTAATTAATATGAGGGGGGGGGGGGCTGCCCTGCAAGAGTGGTCATAAATAACCATACATATATAGACAAGGTAAAAATGGTGAGATAAAAAATTGGGGGGGGGGAACTATCACTTATTTGCTTTCCTGTGTTGATTCAAAAGAGATATTGACAGAGGAACAAATGAGTGTTTATATTTGTTCTTTCTGCAGTCTGGGACCCTATAGCGCCTCCCAGAGGGCAGGAGTTGGTACTCCCCATGCAACACATGGGAGGAGTCCTGGGAGATTTTGTCAGCCAGTCTGACAGTATGCAATACGTGGCTTTCAGTGAACTTGTTCTCCACTGAACGTCCCACCAATTTGGAACAAATCCTCAGGAGCCGCAGAATCCTGGCCTTCAGATGGACTGAGAGGCCCCCAAACCACACTGCGCCTCCATACTGCAGGATACTTTGAATTGTTGACACAAAAAAAGAAACAGGATTTCGCTGCTCGCTCCGAATGACCTAAGTCTCCTTAAAAAGTAGATTCTCTGCTGTACTTTGCTGCAGATATAGTCTACATGATAGGTCCAGGAAAGGTCACTGTCCACGAGCACTCCAAGGTATTTGAAGGATGAATTTTGTTTTATGGTTTGATTGTTAATGATTATTGGTGTAATATGACAATCATGAGAGATGCCGAAGATAATCTCCTCAGTTTTTTGTGTATTGAGGATGAGGGCATTTAAATCACACCACTTTGCCAGATTATTCACCTTTTCCACATAGAGGTCGGCCCCCTCCCCCTCCTTCATCAGAGCTACCAGTGCAGTATCATCAGAAAATTTGATGATATGGTGGTTGGGTGCAGAAGTAACACAGTCGTTGGTATAGAGTGTGAAGAGCAGAGGAGAGCTAACACATCCTTGTGGGGCACCACAGCTGGTTGTGACCATGGGGGAATATGTGTTATTGACCCTGACCAGCTGTTGCCTGTTACTAAGGAAGGAACAGTACCAGTGAATAAGATATGGGTTTGTACCCATTTGAACCAATTTAGATAAAAATATGTCCGGTTTTATTGTATTGAATGCAGAGGAGAAGTCGATGAACAGTACCCTGGCATAAGGCTTTATTTTCGGAGAGTCCAGGTGTTTTACAACCAGATGCATTAGAGTGCCAACAGCATCCTCCGTGCCGCGCTGTTGCCTGTATGCAAACTGGAACGGATCTAATATGTCCTGTACAGACTGAGAGAGTACATAGGATATGATTTTTTCCAATGACTTCATTAATACAGATGTTAATGCCACAGTTCTGAAGTCATTGCACTCCTTGGGGCATGATTTCTTTGGTAGGGGGATGATGTGCGATGTCTTCCAGGCCATGGGGACAGTGTGTGTATCCATGGACTGTTGGAAGATGGGTTGCCACACTGGGGCTAACTCCTTACTGTAAGTTTTAAGGATAGAGGCACTGATGTTGTCCGGGCCGGTGGCCTTATGTGAATTAAGCCGACGAAAGACAACTATGGTTTATCATGATATTGCCCATTCTTTCTGTCACGGGTGATTTGTGTTTAGGGGTACGGATATGGTGTCTCAACCCTATTTTGGCTGATCACCTATACAGGTGGTAGGGTGGAAGTGATTTTTAATGAGGTGGCGGGAGTAGAAGGGACACAGTTTTTTGACCGTGGTCGTGAATACGTAACACATTCTCACTCCCATCATGTAAAATCTGGACGCTTGGTCAGGTGCCTTTGGCGTTGTTCTTGATAATAAAAGTCTCCTTTAGCGTCATATCTAAACACTCCGCTGAAGGGTGCTTTTTGCGTCGCTTCAAACACTGACAGCCACTGTCCAAACGTCCGTATTTTCCGGTCTACTAGTGTCCACTAGTGAACTCTGCCATCACAGGAACTAGTGAGCGCTTCAAGTTGATGGAGACATTTCATGGTCTGTTTGGTTTCATTTATAGAAGAGAGGAAATGAAAAGGGCCGTGGAAAGTTACACTCTAAAAGAAAGCTGCGTAAATATAGAAAAAACCCTCGGCGATGTGGACGCTGAGGACCTTGTGTGTGAGATCTCGGCTGCTGTCACTGCCGTGCCAGCAAAAGAAACCACTGGCCTGCAGATTCTGAGCTACATCAACAGAAACAGTTTAGTTGAACTGTATCCAAACCTCAGCATTGCTCTCTGACTCATGATGACAGTGCCTGTGACTGTAGCGAGCGGAGAGAGGAGTTTCTCTCGCTTGAAGCTAATAAAAACACACCTGAGTTCAACAATGCTCCAGGAGCGGCTGTCAGCTCTCGCTCAGATTTCTATTGAGCACGAGGTGAAAAAATCGCTGGACAAAGATTAACTTATCAGGGCATTCTCAGCACTCAAACACAGAAGGGTGGATTTCTAAAAAGGGCTCAGGTGAAATCTACGCCCACCGCCCGGTGATCTTTCCACGGTGCTGAAATAATGCGGAGCCCATCGTTATTTATGATAAGTTTGGTTCAGTGTCAGTCAGACACTTTTTCTTCTTTGCTTTTGTTAAATAATTCAAGTTGAGGGGATGTTTGAGCTGTTTTTTTTAAGTCAGCCCAGACAGCTGAAAATATACTGCGCAAATCAATTAAGCAGTGAAGTTGCCCTGGGAAAGGGCGAGGCTTATTCCAACGTAAAACGCTGTATAATTGTATATAGTTTTAATCAAATAAGGTTGGATTATTTCTATGTTGAGCTGCTTGTTCATGAAGCTGAAAGTGCACGTAATAAAATAATATACCACTGATGCAAACCAACAGGAATCCTTGCTTTTTCTGCTCTATTATGTTTATGCTTTATGTGCGTAGGGCCCCATATTAGTTATTGAAACCCCCAGATGCTTAAGGCCACCGCTGGTCACGCCCCAACATTTACATAGGCCACACCACTGACCGGAGGTCAGGTAGTCTTCTGAATAGGTTGTGCAGATCTCACAAATTGTATACATTGTTCATCTGCTATTTTATCACTAAATTCACTTCTGAGACTTTTTTCGACAAAGCTCCAGAGCCTGCAGCTCCCCTCTTCCTGCCTGCAGTCAGCGCCCACAATCTCTTACTCACACCGCCTCTTGTCCGCGAGTCTCATTGATAGAGTCTGCGGCTGGATGGAGCTCTATCACTGAGCACTAGCTAGCCTCCTCCTAGACCTCTGAAATTCACAAAAATGCATTAAATTGAAGTCGGACACAACAGTTAGCTTTATAAGACCTTAGGGTAGCTGTAATATAAATGGCATGACGAAATTCAAACTGTAAATATACTCTAGCCAGCAGCTGGCCAGTTCCGCGGAGCCCCGAGCCCCGGTCGTCCAGTAACACAGAAACGGTGACTTTGCAGGGGCTTGCAGGCCCCTACAGTAGGAGTCAACAACGTCTCCCACTGGGAAGTCTTGTCTCCTGGGTCTGGACACCGGGATCGCCATCACCTCACACGGAGAGGTGAAGGAGCTGGTGGGCTCTGCTCAACGTGAGCAGAAGAATGTGGGAATAATTGGAACTGGTACTGAGAACAACATTGGAGTGGTGAAAACAAAGTTGGGGAATGTGTTTGCCATTAGGTTTTCTCCCACTCTGGATGCAGACACGCTACGTGAATATTTATCTGAGAAATTGGAGAACAGAACAGTGACGTGTCGAAAGATCAAGTCGGCCCGCAGCAGGTATGCCTCATTTCACATCACCGCTCAATGTAACAATGTTGCTGATATGTACGATCCAAAACTCTGGCCCGACGGGACTTATGTTCGTCGCTATTATGAGGCCCGTGGCCCCAAGGCATTTGGTAGTGAGGTGGGGGGTGAACTGAACTGCCATGGTACACCTTCAACATGAGAGCCAGCCTGCATAGTAGCTGCTATGATATGAATTAACCTATATGAACATCTGTGTCCTGTCTTATAATGTGCGTGGGCTGCGTGTTGGCCACAGTGAAACTGATAAATCACGGCGTATTGTTGTGGACAAATTGATGGACAGATGTGACATTTTGTGTGTCCAGGAGATGTTCCTGGCTAAAGAAGACTTGTTCAGACAGTGGATTGATTTTATCTAGTAAGATATGATAAAGATTGGTTATGATCTGGCTACTCTGGACCATATACCCTTTCTCATCGTGTTGAACACAGGCAATTTACCAGTGTTGTTGCCTGTGGATAACAGCATTGATGTAGGGAAAATAAATTGGTCAAAATTGTCTAAGAAAGATCTTAATGAATATTCTCTATAATAATGAAAAGACTCAGAGTGGATCACACAGGACTGGATGGGATCAGAAGGAGAGGGAGAGGAGAGAAGAATCACCAGGAAGGCACTAATTACATTTTGAAAAGACACCGGGTTGAGGAGTAGAATTTAAGATCACTGTAAGACCTACAGCAGGTGGCGGTGTGCACCTACAAGTTGTTTGCAAGCCACTATTAAAGAAGAGAAGAAGAAGCTTCCCTTTCCTCCCTTCAACAGTTAGAGAAGTTTTCTCCTCACTACACCATCTTGTGATGCTGAGGTAGGTCTGCTGCACTATTCTCTTCTTTTCTTTGGACACTGGGTTGTGATCCTTCAATATGTATTGTCTCAAAGTTAATACAAAGTTATAACTGGCTGTGTTGTACTGTTTTATGGTTAAATGTAAGTTTAAAAAGGGGAAGACCCCACCCAATCTGCCGGCCTGGTCTGCTGATAGCCTGACTTGGGAAACCCCCCAGGCAAAGCCATCATTTTTCAGTTTTGAGTTTTTGGGCTATTTTACTTCCATAGTATATATCCGTTCAGACTATTGGGGAAAAAAACATCCAAAATACACATGTAGGTTTTTATTTTACTACACTTTGTGTTTTTGCACCCATGAATTTCTCCTAAATTCCGTTAAAGTTAGCATTAGATAATGCCTCATTTGCATATTTTAACAAAACATTTCAGAAAACTTTTAATACAAAAATGTCTTAATGTCAGTAATTAACTAGGGAAGTTTCATGTTGATATTTGTTAGTTATTTTATTTTTTACCTTATCACTCTGTGTGCGTGTGTGTGTGTGTGTGTGTGTGTGTGTGTGTGTGTGTGTGTGTGTGTGTGTGTGTGTGTGTGTGTGTGTGTGTGTGTGTGTGTGTGTGTGTGTGTGTATTGAGACAACCTGTAGGGGGACCGTGCCCCTACAGGTTGGCTCATTGGAACTACAGCTGCAGCTAAAAGTAACATGGTGTTGCTTTAAAGGCAGTTTTCTCAAAATGGGTTTTTCTCAGACTGAGTCAGAAATCTCCACTTCAGCAGCAGTTACATACACCGACCTTTCCAGTTTCACTTCTGAAGGTTTTTGATGAGGGGTTTGTTCAGATATCATTCATAGCCTAATCTATGTAACATGTTACACCTAAAAATGTAGCGAAAATTGATTTTTTTTTATGGCTGTTGACACCATATTCTGATTTATGTGGTGATAAAAGGAGATATCCAAAATCCCCTCTGTGAAAACCTTTGACTCTAATATGTCAACAAAATAAAAGAAGAATTTTGAATCTGGCTTTTTCCAATGTTCAGATTTCTGCTCTGGAAATGTATGCAGATTAGCACATATTTAACAATATAATGCTTAATTTCCATATTTAAATATAAAACTCCAGAAAACTTGTAATACAAAAGATATTTGTCTTGATGTCAGTAACTGGAGAAGTTTCATGGTAATATCTATTAGTTAATGTTTTTTCTTCCTATTCACCTGCAGTGTCCCCCATTAACAGAGGCTCTACTGCTCTACAGGCCATTTAGAGTGTATAAACTCTGTTATTTAATGTTAATAATGGAGACTCTACAGGCCATTTAGACACAACTTCTAACCTAATCAAAACCACCATCATTCATTACAGCAAGGTGTTCTTTCTGCTGGGCTTTTGGCCTGTCGCACCTCCAACGGTGCCTGTGGTGGACTATGCATGGCAGGGGCGTCCTCTTCCCTGAGGCAGGCCTAAACCTGACCGCTTACCGCAAGGTTTTGCTGCAGGGTCTTTAGCTGGGGACCACCGCTCATTGACGTTTCGCCCCTTAGCCCAGAACATCTCCTGGTGGCGGGGCAGTGAACAGGGACGTCTCCCTGACACCCCCTGCAGCAAAACCTACTTAGATGTTACTCCCCAAGTCTTATCTCGTCGTTTCAGCCAGAGCCAGTGGCTTGCTTTCTCTGCTTCCTCCGAGAGCTCTTTGGTGGATCTGCTCAGTGTGGCTCCACGTAGTCCCAGGTCCTTGAGCAGACGTAATGTTGATCTGCCCACAACGCCTCTGGCTCCCACCTCCACCGGGTACAGCCTCACACTCCATCCACTTTCTCTGCACTCCACGACCAGATCTGCATACTTTGCCTTCTTTCTCTCGTAGGCTGCTTCCAGACCCTCCTCCCATGGCACTGTCAGCTCGATCAGTATTGCTGACTTCACAGCTGCAGACCACAGCACCACGTCAGGTCTTAAAGTGGTGCTGCATATCTCCTGTGGGAACTGGAGCTGCTTACCCAGATCCACTTCCATCTTCCACACTGCCCCTGATGTTAATAGCTTGGCGGGTGGTCTCTTGCTGGTATGCCTTGCAGGTTCCCCCTGCCTGAGGAAGTGGATCCTGCATCGGCTCTCTGATGGTCTCTGGATGTTTGCTTCCTGCCGTCTTTTCTCCAGCACCTCTGCCAGCTTCCTGAGCGCGCGTGGGTGCGCGCCATCTGAGCCGACCCTGTGTCAGTGCTGTTTTACAGCCTGACAGAACATGCTGGAGTGAGGCATTGATGGTTCCGCAGAGGTCACAGGATTGCTCTGTTCCAAGCCACTGATGGAGGTTTTTAGGGCTCGGGAGGGTGTCGTACGTTGCCCTAATAAGGAAACTGAGCCGAGCCTGTGGCAGTTTCCAGAACTCTGCCCAGCTGATTGCTCGGCTCGCGACACCCTCCCAAGTTGTCCACCGCCCCTGCTGCCCCTGTGCCACAGACCTCACTCTGAGCTCCTCCTGCTCAATCCTGGTGACCTCTGCGACAACAAGATCCTTCCTCTCCTTCCTGCTTGCCTTTGACCATAGGATGGGTGGATCGTTCCATCCGAGGCCTGCCCGCCCTGTCTGTACCATGCCCACGACTTGTTGATGTTTCAGTCTTCCCATCACTTTCTGCACCTCCTCCTTGGCCCTCCACTTCCTTCCAGTCTCAACTCTGGCGTTTGCATCAACCACAGCCCTGTCGGAGGAGTCCCTTAACTCCATCACCAGCCTTGCCTTCTCCTGCTTGTAGCCCAAGGTGATGGATTTCAGGGGTAGCTGGAGTGAATTCCATCCATACAGGCCAGCAGCTGAGAAGCACCGTGGTAGGCCGAGCCATCTGCGGATGAAGGAGTTGGCTTTTGCCTCCATTCGGCTTACGGCTGATGAGGTGACTTCGCACAGCTTCAGAGGTCACATCACCCTTGGGTACAAGGTGAAGTGATAACACCACACCTTATACTTTCCAGGTAGCTGGCTTGCGTCGATCTTGGACAGGCCTTCCGAAAGCTGTCGGAGGATGATTTTCCCCATATCCTTGTCGGAGAGACCAGATGTATAAAGTCTTCCCAAGCTTCGGATGGGCTGATCCACGATGCGGGGGATGTCTTCCCCACTGATGGTGAAGGTGACTCTGTCATTTCTCTCTCCCTTTCGCAATGAGAGGCTCCTTGACTTTTGTGACTTGAACTTCATCCTGGCCCAGGTGATAAGCTCATCCAGCCTCTTGAGCAGCCTGGATGTGCATGGGGCAGTTCGTAGCAGGCAGGTGATGTCGTCCATATAGCTCCTTAGGGGCGGGAGCCTCTGGCCTGCAGGCAGCCGGACCCCACCCACCACCTGCCTTGCCCCGATCAGGATGACCTCAAACGCTGCCACGAAAAGAATGGGGGAAATGGAGCATCCCATTGCGATCCCTACTTCCAGTTGTTGCCAGCCAGTGATGACCTTCTTCAGTGCAAAGCACATGTGCATGTCCTGGAAGTAGTTCTTGATCATGGTCCTGATGTTGTCTGGGATGAAGAAGAATTCCAAAGCGTAGGCAATGAGCAGGTGTGGCACTGAACCATAGGCATTTGCTAGATCCAGGCATATGACATGCAGATCCTTCTTCTCCCTCTTAGTGGTCTGTATCTGTTCCCAAATCATAGAAGCATGCTCTACACAGCCAGGGAAACCTGGAATCCCGGCTTTCTGGCAGCTGGTATCTATGTAGTTGCTCTCCGTGAGGTAGGTTGTCATTCTTCTCGCCATCACAGAGAAAAAGATTTTCCCCTCCACATTCAGTAAGGCTATGCTCCTGAACTGCTGGATGGTCTTGGCGTTCTGTTGTTTGGGAATAGAGACTGCCACGGCCCTCTGCCACTCGGACGGTATGCTCTGCTTATTCCAGGTGGTTCTCATCAGGGTCCAAAGCAGCTTCAGCACTCCTGGGCAGTTCTTATACAGCTTGTACGGTATTCCATTCGGGCCTGGTGCTGAAGCAGATCTTGTCCGCTGGATCACCTGCCTGACCTCGCTGAGCTTGGGTGGTGATGCATCGAACAGGGCTGATGGTTCTGAGGGTCTAGGCACATAGCGCCGGCGAGCCTAGGGGTTGTTCCTTTCTGGGTCACTGTACTGAGTGCGGGATGTGCTCTTGCAGTTCTTCTTTGGTGATATCCAGGGTTCCACTTGTCTTCTCCTCAAGGAGCCGCGTGCATGCCGAAATGGATTCTTGAAGAAACTTGATCTTTCCTTCTCCTTCCTTTTTTCCGTCTTCTGCGCTCGTTCTGCCCTCCTCGGAGGTTAGCAAGGCATCTTCTGATCTCATCCCAGAGGGCTTTTAGGCCCTCCTTCTGAGACTCCTCTGCCTTCCTCCACCGGCTATGGAGCTGCCTTCTGCTTGCCACCAGGTCATCGATCTCTTTCTCCCTCCTGCCCTTTGATCTTATCACGGTTTCTCTGATGGTCACCCTGGCCATACCTGTTGCTGCATTCTTCATACAAGATTTCTCCGAATAGGTTTAGCTTGGCTACCACTGACCCACGGAGCATGCTTTTGCAGCAGCCCACTCAGATGTTCATCTAATTTTCTCCACTCCTCAGCCTCATTGGCCCTTGGCCACTTGATCTTGTTCCTTCGGTGGGTTTTTCAGGTTCCTGGCTCTTTGGCCTCGACTCGATCTTGGGTCTCTTGGGGGTGCTACTGGGTTCCACTTCTTGGGGTTCATCACCATCCCTTTCTTCCCCCTCCTTCCTTTCCTCCTGCTCTACCTCTGCAACATTGGGCCCGTTGGCACTGTGGTTATCAACCCGGCCTTGGATCCCATTTGTCTGACCTGCCCTTACCGGGGCAGTGCAAGGTTGCATCATGCTACCACCACCACACTTCTTCTTTCCCATGTGGATGTGAAGTCCCCTCAAAGTTGTTGTTTTTTCCCATCCGCACCCGCACTTCCTTGAAATCTTATTTTTTGCCAATGTCCTTGCGTTCGTTATCGTGTGGTCCGTCCTTGTTGGCCCTTCTTTCATCCCGCCTCTCGGAGGGCCTTCGGGTTGTTTTCTGTGTTTCTTTTTTGTAGTATGCTTTTGGGTGTCTTCCTCTTAGAAAAAAAAAAAACTAGAGGGTAGGGTTACTAGCCCGCCTCTCCCAGTGCAGTCTATCCTGCTGCCACCAGTCTCTCCTGGTTGTCCTCCAGTCTTCCCTGGACTCCAACTGCTCTGACCAAACATTCAATCAGTTTCAGGATTTTAACCCTTTAAATACCAGTTTATTTATTTGAAGTATTTCATTTTTTATAAAAAAAAAACCACAAAAAATGTTTTTCTCCCCATATAATGAATAATATGTAGATGGGGCTTTGGTGGGGATTAGAGTCTTGGATATGTCAAAGATAAGCAACAAAATTAATTTGATTGCATTAGTATTTTTTATATAGTGCCAGATACTCCCTTTGGACACCTTCGAGGCAAAAATGTACATGTCCAAAAAATTGAATCATCAAGTTATTGAATCATCATATATCAATATTTTTTCTGCTTTTCTTTCATAAATCACTTAAACAACTTCTACATTGCTCAAAACTACCAAATATTCAATAGGTTTTTAGGATTTTAACCCTTTAAATGCCAGTTTAATTCTTTAAAGCAATTATTTTTTATGAAAAACCCAACAGAACATTAATTATTTTCCATAAAATAAATCATAGGGGAATGGGGCTTTGGTGGTGATTAGAGGCTTGGATATGTCAAAGATTATGAACAAAATTAATTTGATTGCATTAGTACTTTTTATGTAGTTCCAGATACTCCCTTTGGACACCTTCGAGGCAAAAATGTACATGTCCAAAAAACTGATATTAAATCATCATATATCAATATTTTTTTCTGCTTTTTTTTCATAAATCACTTAAACAACTTCTAAATTGCATCAACACATTAATAGTTGGTTTTCTTTACAACAAATGCAGGAGACAATGTTTTTATTCAAGCACGTCTTCAAAGACACATGAAATGCATCCTTCAAAAGATGCCCTTTTTTCACCCAGATTTACACAAACTGTCTCTCACACACAGACACGCATGCATGCACGCACGCACGCACGCACACACACACACACACACACACACACACACACACACACAACGGCTCCATAATATAAGTGTCAAAAGTAAGGTGCGCTTTTTTCAATCCTAAAATTATCCTCGTTTCTTTACAGATTTACACAAACTCTCTCACACACAGACACGCATGCATGCACACACACACACACACACACACACACACACACTGCTCCATAATATAACTGTCAAAAGTAAGGTGCGCTTTTTTCACCACTAAAATTATCATTGTTTAACAGATTTACACAAACTCTCTCTCACAAACAGACACGCATGCATGCACGCACGCACACACACACACATACACACACTTATACACACACCCACCCACCCACCCACACACACACACATACACCCACCCACACACACATACATATACACACACACACACACACACACACATACACACACATACACACACACACACACACACAGCTCCATAATATAACTATAATTTCATGCATCGGCCTACAAGGGCAAAATGGTTGAATCTGGTGAAATACTGTAAAAATATCAAATATGACTAGTTTTCTTCCAAATGAAATGCTGACATTACAGAATGCATGGTTTTATACTGTAAAGGCAGTGAGATCCAAACGTGGTTATAATGGAAGTCAATGGGGCCATTTTTGCCTCGAAGGTGTCCAAAGGGAGTATCTGGAACTACATAAAAAATAATAATGCAATCAAATCAATTTTGTTGCTTATCTTTGACATATTCAAGCCTCTAATCACCACCAAAGCCCCATCTACATATTATTCATTATGGGAAAAAAAATCATTTTTTGTGTTGTTTTTTTTTATAAATAATGACATACTTCAAATACATAAACTGGCATTTAAAGGGTTAAAATCCTGAAAATGATTGAATGTTTGGTGGTTTTGATTAAGTTAGAAGTTGTTTAAGTGATTTATGAAAAACAAGCTGAAAAAAATATTGATATATGATGATTTAATAACAGTTTTTGTGTGTGGACATTTTTGCCACGAAGGTGTCCAGAGGGTACAAAATGAATCATTTAAGTATAAAAGACATGTAAGAGTAAAAAACACTGGATTTAAAAAATTTGACTGAAAAGAAAGGTTCCTACAAAATTTCATGCCATAAGCAGTAACACAGCAAAAATGATCACAAAATGAAAAAACAACTTGAGAAAAATGTACAAAAATGACCGAGGAGGGCATGAGGGTTAATAATGGAGGCTCTACAGGCCATTTAGAGTGTGTAAACTCTGTTATTTAATGTTAATAATGGAGGCTCTACAGGCCATTTAGAGTGTGTAAACTGTTATTTACAGTTTTTTCCAACTGCTTACACACGTTTTCAAAACTGTCTCCTTTCTTCAAAACTCTACACACAATTCCTAAAACTGCACACATAAAATGCTAAATGCTTCACATCTCCTTCAAAATGAAATACTGCATTCAAAATACCATAAACACATCTCAGAATGAAGCATTTACATCAAATGGCAAACACTTTTTTCATAATAGTAAATATATGGATATACCATGTACACACTTTTGTTCTAAATCTAATGCTCTTTTGTCTTTCATAGGCTTATATCTACATTTACAATGTTCTAGAGAGAAAGTAATCTGCTGAGAGGGGTTGAAAAGTGCACTGGAAACTGTGTGTGTGTTTGTGTGTGTGCGTGTGTGTCGGGGCGGGGAATTGTATGCACTTTGTGCAAAACAGAGTCTGATTGATTACTAATGCTGAAATAGTCATTAGATAGTTGCATGCAGTATGGACGCCACTGTAAAGCTACTCAAGATGGGCTTCTCTCATTGGTCAATCCGCGGTTGATCACATTATGAATAAATGTGGCCCTGATCTCATCAGAGATGGCTCTCCTTCTTCCTCTTCTTCCCTCCTCCTCCTCCTCCTTGTTGTCCCCTGTCTCTTCCTCCTACTCCCCTTGCTCTCTGTCTATTGTTGGCATCCATTGTTCAAAACAGGTAATCTGACCTTTGACCTCTGTATAGGCCTATACTAAAGCAATGATTGGTTAGTGTTCAGTTATGACATAATGTGTTTGCAAATGTGAGGAGTGTGTGTAAATTCTGTTATTTAATGTGATAATGGAGGCTCTACAGGCCATTTAGAGTGTATAAACTCTGTTATTTAATGTTAATAATGGAGGCTCCACAGGCCATTTAGAGTGTGTAAACTGTTATTTAATGTAATAATGGAGGCTCTACAGGCCATTTAGAGTGTGTAAACTCTGTTATTTAATGTAATAATAGAGGCTCTACAGGCCATTTAAAGTGTGTAAATTCTGTTATTTAATGTGATAATGGAGGATCTACAGGCCATTTAGAGTGTATAAACTCTGTTATTTAATGTTAATAATGGAGGTTCTACAGGCCATTTACAGTGTCTAAACTCTGTTATTTAATGTAATAATGGAGTCTCTACAGGCCGTTTAGAGTGTCTAAACTCTGTTATTTAATGTAATAATGGAGGCTCTACAGGCCATTTAGAGTGTGTAAACTCTGTTATTTAATGTAATAATAGAGGCTCTACAGGCCATTTAAAGTGTGTAAATTCTGTTATTTAATGTGATAATGGAGGATCTACAGGCCATTTAGAGTGTATAAACTGTTATTTAATGTTAATAATGGAGGTTCTACAGGCCATTTACAGTGTCTAAACTCTGTTATTTAATGTAATAATAGAGGCTCTACAGGCCATTTAGAGTGTGTAAACTCTGTTATTTAATGTAATAATGGAGGCTCTACAGGCCATTTAGAGTGTATAAACTCTGTTATTTAATGTAATAATGGAGGCTCTACAGGCCATTTAGAGTGTATAAATTGTGTTATTTAATGTTTAGGAGCAGAGGTGCGGACAGAAAGAAACAGAAGAATCCAGTTAATCTGAAATTTTCTTCTGCAGGTATGTGTATTTCCTTCTCAGGCGTTATTTATATTTTTGTTATCTGTGCAGTCACCAAACCCACGTACTGTTTAACTTTGCCCACTGAAACTATTAGCAAGTATAAAACATTGTTTCTCATGTTTTTCACATATAAATTGTTATAATTCAAGTAAGGTTTTCTATTCTAATTGCTCCTGTTGGCTGGCAATGTGCACATTAAGATTTGAATGAGATACTATACTGTAATGTAATTTGTATGTACTGTATAGTAGAAAATGAGATCACTCTGAGACAGTACCATCTTGTATTGCTGAGGAGCAGATGTGCAGATAGTAGTTTAGTTGTTGCTGGTGCTGTCGGCGCCTTCTCTTCTGTCTGTAGAGTAATTGTTAACCTTTATAATGTCTCGCCGTTTCCTGTTGCTCTGCCTTTTAAAACATCTCACCAACCGACTACAGTTGAAAATTAGCTGCTGACACATTTACAGAAATGTTTATTAATGTGCTTATGTCCTTATTAATAAATACATTTACAAAAATCTGTATAAGCCCTTATTGGTTTTTGCACTGGTTAGATCACAACAGTGTTTCCTTTAGGATTTTTTTTAGCAGTGGTGGCAGGTCTGTCCATACAACAACCCCCCCACCCCCCACCCATGTTTTACGTATGAAAGAACTGACACTTCGCTGCAACACAACCTGTTTTCTCTGTTTTCATACATACACAAGTTTAGTTTGCTAAATATATGACGTTTTTTTAGTTTGATATTGGATGTGAAAAGAGGGAAATGGTTCTTCCATAACATTGCACGTTAAATGTGTGTGAATTTCCCACACCAGGAGTCATTTATATAGTCCTATTTTATAGAGATTGATTATCTGTTAAAAAATATGTTCTATGCAAAATGTAAAATGTTCTATTAAAGAAAAGATAGAAAATAAATATTTGTGTGTGCTGTAAAGTTGTTAGAAAATATGAAATCGGTTAAAATCGGTATCGGCAGTTAAAACTTAGTGAGAAATCGGAATTGGCCTAGAAAATTGTAATCGGTGCATCTCTAATATTTTCAGTTGCAATTGAAGTGTATTTTTTGAGGAATTACAGGCCACTTAACATCTACAACAGGTCTACAAAATGAATTTTACAAGAAATTCTTCATCAAGAAATCAAAACCCAAAGTCTTGAATGAAATATTACACTGACTCACTTACCGTTTTAATTTTTCCAGATGTTTGATATCATTGACAATAAATTACATCAACACAACAGTATGTGGAGTTAAACTGGTCGGGCCCAATAACCTCTGAATCAACACAGGTGTAACAAACAGCATTGATTAGCCCATCTCCTCTGGTGGGGAAAGGGGAGGAAGAAGGAAATTAAAACACATTTGTGATTGGCTGACATCTACCACCTGTTGGACAGGTTTTGACATAACTCTGATTTTTTTTAGACTTGGACTGAAGCTATAAGGGTGTGCTGTTTTCCTCGGATCAGACGCACACAGACACACGGACTGAAGAGAAGAGAAGAGAAGAGAAGAGAAGAGAAGAGAAGAGAAGAGAAGAGAAGAGAAGAGAAGAGCAGCTTCATCTCTGCCAGTGTTTCCTCGACACACAAAGGTTTAAAGAGTCTTTAGGTCGACCTGAAGAGTTCAGCAGGTGAGAATCCTAGCAGAGGAATCTGTAACTGTCTGAAAATCAGCTGAACAAACTGTTTTATATCATGGAAAACCCCTTGTTGGAGACTTGTGGCAAACTATAACAGTTAAAAAAGTTTTGCTTAGCAGCAGGTGTAGATGTTTGGAAGAAAATAGAATAGTGAAACAAAATAAAGACAGTCGGAGACTAAACCAAATTAGGTTTTTGTATTTTATTAAGTATATTTGCAAATATAGGAGGAACACGATTTCACAGGAGGCATGCAGCACAAGTGTGGAAAGGGTTCTTCAAATGAATGAGCAAAGACACAGAGCTTATATACACAAACAGGAGGAAGGGAATGATGGCACACATGTCTGGTCTAAACATGACTTTGCATTTTTCTTTCAGGCATATCTGAACTCAGCATACAGCATATGCGTCTCTTCCCTCTTGCCCCCTATCACCCTGGGTCATATGCCCCGTACATCAGTTGGATGCACTGGGGAGCAACTGCTGTAGTTGGGAGATAGTTTACCGTGACCTTGTACCTTATCGGTTCACACAAAGGCTGTATGCATTCAGCTCCAGACTTCCTGGCTCCACATATTGTAGAGAGAAATTCAGTCTTCATGTGGGAATGGGATAAGCTCCCTTCAAGCATTTGTGAGAGAAACAAAATAGAAATAAAACAGAAAAATATAAAGAATCATGCTAAAATGTAATTTTGCCATTACACTACACACTGAGAGCTTTTCTTTACAGCCTGTTCGCCTCAAAATCTTGAAGTTTACGAGCCCTGAGTTACAAAAAAAGCGATATGCGATTCCACTGCGGGGCTCTTCAAACGCGTCTCTCTTCTCACTGCAGCCGTCTAACGGCCAATGAGTGCATCCATGTTATTCTCTGACGCCTTAGGAATCAAACTAGACCTCTCAAAAGTCAATCCGTATCCGGGAGCAGGAGATAAACAGGCTTAAAGCCCAATCACGGCTCTGAAGTGGATTGGGGTCAAGAGGGTTTGATCGACATTTGCTTCAGCCAGTTACAATTTCCCCCCACCCTAGTCTTGTAGCCAATAAAGAGACAATTTGAAAGACATATTGAAACCCATTAAAATTTTAACCCTGTGATGGCTGGCTCTGTGTTTCAGCACAAACAGTGAATGTTATAATGCAAAGCACTCCCTGACAAATTTATAATTACTTATTTCTATATATTTATGTATATAGTTATTTCAAGTATGTGTGTGATTGATGTGGGTGTATTTTTGTATTTGAGAAGTTTAGTATTTTGCACTTTTTGGACTTTTTTCTTTAAAAAAAAAAAAATCATAAAATCAATTTTTGAGTCTTTTGGCTTCTGGATTTTTTCTGTAGTAAGCTGAGACATGTGGCTAATGTCCTGGATTGTCTGTCACCTGTCAGATGTGTTCACAGCAGTGTATTTTAATCATTTTACAGATGTATAACTTGGACGAAAATTAAACACCTCCATTCTAGCCTCTGTAGCTCTGTGTTAGTAAGGCCTAGAATCACCCTGGCACTTGTAACTAAAACTGTGTTTCCTTTCCAATGATGTCAGGCACATCCCAGAGTGTCAAAGTATGCACCACTTTTAATTTGGGTATGCCGTTTAGACCAAAAAGCATGTAATTTCAGGCCTTTTTATAAGAGGCTGATTTAGAAAGACCCAACAATTCCAGTAATTCCCCAAGAGCAAGCACTCAATGCGACAGTGGCGAGGAAAAACTCCCTTTTAGGAAGAAACCTCGGACAGACCCAGACTCTTGGTAGGAGGTGTCTGACAGTGCCGGTTGGGGGTGTGATGAACAGTGGTAATAACAGTCACAGTAAAGATAATGAAACAGTGACTAGAAATAGTGTTTGTAATAATTCATGGCATAGCGGGGCACTGAGGGGCGTTAAAGGATGTAGCATGGCACAGCAGAGCATAGCAGGACACAGCAGGATACAGCAGGGCACTGCGGGGCACCGCGGAGCGTAGCAGGGAGTTGCAGCAGAACCACGGCGACAGCTGGAACCATGATTTTGGTGCCACCCTGATCCCACGATTTTATCCTGGGTGAAAAGAAACATAAGGACTCTTAGGAGGAGGTTAGTAACAAGCATTTTTGGGACAGAAAAGCAGGTGGGCCAGGCTAGCATTCTGGGAGCGCAGTGCTCTAGTGGGACAGTAAGGTACTATGAGCTCTTCAAGATATGATGGTGCTTGACCATTTAGAGCTTTGTAGGCTTTTCTTTTTACTTTCTTAAAAAGTATCGGTTCAGGCACCGTTTGGGCACCGTTTTAAAAGTATCGTTTTAGCACCGTTATCATAAAAAATCCAAACGATACCCAACGCTAGTGGAAACCCAGTATTACTAACAATTGACAATGGCTGGTTGTCAAGTGCAATCATGCATTGGGCAAGAGCATAGTTATTTTTTTACAGCCAGAAATCTCCAAACGGCTGTCATTGCTCCTCTTCCGTCGCCTATACCTGTTTGACAGAGAAGTTATTGTCACATTGCTATGAGGTGGTATTGGGTGTGGTAGTATCGGAGTAATTTTAAGACTACAAGTATGAATACATGCGGTGTGAGGCATCGAACCGATACCTAATATTGGCATCGGACCGATACTGGCATCGGACCGATACCCGATACTGGCATCAGTATTGGTGCATCCCTAGTCTAAACTGGACTCAGGGTTTGATTATATCAATAATTTGTTCCTCCAGTGAACTATGGAACAGTTTGTTGAAGACTCCAGCCTGGGGGACTGGGAGGAGATTGGCTCTGGGGGTTTTGGAGAAATCTACAAAGCCAGGCATCATCAGTGGGGCTATGATGTGGCCATTAAACTGCTTCTTCAGGGTGAGGGGTAAGTGCTTACAAAGGGTTTCCTGTTTATAATTACATAAAGTTGTGTGAATTACTAATAATGCAAACAAACACACACAGGAACGAGAAGTCTTTGCTGCGTGAGATCAAGATGATGAGTCAAGTCACCAGCCCGCATGTTATGGCCGTCCAAGGGATCTTCAAGGGTCGAACGCCCTCCTCTGGCAGGTCAACACAGCTTGGTCTGATCATGGAGGTCATGGAGAGAGGATCATTGGCCTCCCTACAGGTAACCAGGGGCGGAAAAACTACTCATATCTTTTACTTAGAGTAGCAATACTCTCATGCTAAGTAAAAGTCTTGCATTAACAATAAAAAGCATAGAATAAATAATATATAATACATTTGTTATCCAAGTTATACTGTTTTATGTTCAAATAGTCATTATTAAAGGAAAGAAGAAGAAAATTAATATAACAGCATATTCCAAACCTTTGAATGGTAGTGTAGGCTGTATGTGTAGCTCACTATCTCCGCTATTTGTGTCTGTAACTCTGGAAATTCTTACAGGCAGCATTGATGGGAACTCCACCCTGGCCGCTGGTCTTCAGACTGGCTCACCAAGTGGCTCTGGGTATGAACTTTCTCCACAGTCTGCCCCGTCCCGTGCTCCACCAGGACCTGAAGCCCCAAAACGTGCTGCTGGATGACGCTCTCAATGCCAAGGTGAGTCCCAGGCTTTGAGGGGAGTCCAGGCCTCATGCTTACTTTATACTATTATAATAGTTTGCACACTCTATGAAGACTAAATGGAGCCTGAAAAACACATATTGTAAACCCAAAAGATACAGACATGGGTTTCCCTTACATTTCGCAACTTGATAATATACAGTAGTAAATAGTTTTACTGCTTTTCAAGAGCCAAACTCCAGGCCTTAACATTGTACAGTATGTCACGTTATCAAGCTATGCCCCTCTTCATGATTTAGGTTCCAGAACATCCCGTTCTCATTGCTAACTTGTAAGATTGTTCAGTGGTTCTCATAGTCAGATATTGATGCCAAAATCACCCTTAAGTGTCTGTTTGGGACGCAGCGGGCAGAGCAGCAGCTCGACCTCAATGCTCTATGATAATAGTATGAAGAGCTGCAATGGTAATTAAAATTAAAATTAAAATTAAAATTAAAATTAAAATTAAAGACCAAAAATCCTTGTAAGGAGGCAGGTTGGGGGGGTGGATGGGTCAAACAACACAGGACTTTCACCTAGAAGACCGGGGTTCATGTCCTGTTTTTGTTCCACGTGACACTTAAACGTACATTTTTACGTACATTTAACGCCAAATCAGTCATGACTCAGAGCGTCAAAAAGTGATGCCAAGAGTCCTGATGCTAAAGCAGATTATTTGCGTTAGTAACAACCGCCAAATGAACCGACCAAGTGTCCCTAATTGATGCGCTGGGAGTGAGAATCTTGTGTGCCCGACCTTGCTCCATGAGCGCAGATCCAGTGAGTGCTGAAGGTCACGGACCGATGATGCCATCAGGACCACATTATCTGCAGCTCACTGAACTGCAACCCCTCCCCACCACGACTACGTCTCGATATCCTGTAGTATCCCTGATAGAGGCCAACCCTCTCCTGGAACGAGTTGACTTACTACTGAGCCCCCTGGACACAGCTCTTGCTTTGGATATTCATGGATTGAATGGCCTTCACCCTATACTCCTGCAGCACCTCCCACAGTATCTCCCGGGGGACCTGGTCATACGTCTTCTCCAAATCCACAAAGCACATGTAGACCGAATGGGCATTCTCCCAGGCCCCCTCCAGGATCCTTGCAAGAGTGAAGAGCTGGTCCATTGTTCTACCACCAGGATGGAATCTGCATTGTTTCTCTTCAATCTGAGAATCCTAAGACCTTGAGACTAAAGCTCCCCGCCGCAGCTTCAGCAATGGAAGCTTTCAAGATTGCCCACTCGGGTTCAATGCCCCCAACCTTCACAGGGAAGCCAGAAAGGTCCGCCGTAGGTGTGAGTTAAAGATCTCTCAAACAGGGGCCTCCTCCAGACGTTCCCAGTTCACCTGCACTACCCATTTGTCAAGGTCTTTGTCTAACCCTAACAGTCTCATGGCTGCCAATGTAAAAACCAACCCACAGAGAGAGTTTTGTGGAGCTGATAGTCTTAATTAGCTTTCTAGCAACTCATTTGGCAATGGCTTGAATGTAACGGACGTTCATTAATATCAAAAAGTTACGCAATAAAGCTTTAATGACAGTTTAATGTAATGTTAACACATGAAGCTAAATAGTTTCTTAAAGTTTGATAATGAGGTCTGCTATGTTGTTTAGGTTAATGTCAAGTTGTCATAACACAAACATCAAACAATGCTAACTTATCATTAAAAGAGTCATAATTTACCAAATGACTCTTACAGTAATTACAACAGTCATGAACAATCATAAAGACTACTTCATGTTCATGACTGGTTTCATGTCAGTCTTCTGCACACCCCTTCAAATAAAGTGGTACCAAATAAAGAACCTCATCTAACTCTTTCCTCTCTTTGCTAATTCTCTCTGCAGCTTACAGATTTTGGCCTTGCACGGATTTCCTGCAGCGTCACACAGGTTCCCAAGGATGATGAATCACTAGGAGGGACGATTATCTACATGCCACCAGAGGCTTTAAAAAGCACATCGTACAAACCTACTAGATCCTTTGATATCTACAGGTACAAGAGCAACGAACCAATTCAATTTTATTTATAGTATCAAATCATAACAAGAGTTATCTCAAGACACTTTACAGATAGAGTAGGTGTAGACGAGGGCTCCACAATTAATAACAATTTCATCGAAATTGCAATATGAACTAGTGCAATATCCAAATCGCAGGGTTATTTGTAGTTATAAGGCAAAATATGTGTCAAACAATTCTGAATCAAGTATTGTGGTGCTGCAGAGACGTCCCGGCCAGCAAATCCTATCCTACAGACTAAAGAAAACATCTTTGTTTGGTACAGATCCTTGCCAAAAAATCACACTTTAATCATTTTTGTTTGTTTTTTTAAATATTTTCAATGAAAATGAGAATATTGATACAGAAATTATCATTCCCTCCAATATCGTGAATCATATCGCAAACGCAATATCAGTCAAAATAATTGCAATTAGATATTTTCTTAATATCGTGCAGCCCTAGTCTATACCACACTCTGTAATTTACAAAGACCCAACAATTCCAGTAATTCCCCCAAGAGCAAGTGGTGAGGAAAAACCTTTTAGGGAGAAACCTTGGACAGACCCAGGCTCTTGGTAGGAGGTCTTTGACGGTGCCGGTTGGGGGTGTTATGAACAGTGGCAATAATTGTCACAATAAAGATAATGGATCAGTGACTAGAAATAGTAATTGTAGTAGCTCATGGTGTAGCAGGGAACTGCAGAGTGTTACAGGGTGTAGCAAGGCGTATCAAGGCACTGCAGGGCGTAGCAGGACATAGCAGGGCACTGCAGGGCATAGCAGGGCATAACAGGAAGTAGCAGGGCACTGCAGGGCATAGCAGAGTATAGCAGGGCGTAGCAGGGCATATCAGGGTGTGGAGCAGGACCACGGTGACAGCTGCAACCATGATTTAGGTGCCACCCTAATCCAAGGAAAACTGCTGGGCGACAAAACATAAGGGGTCCGGGAAATAAGCTCCCCAGAGCTAGGTTAGTAATAAGCATTACTGGGATATGGATGCACACAGATGGAAAGAGAGAGGAGAGAGGAGCTCAGTGTGTCAAAGGAAATCCCCCGGCTAGTCTAAAACTATAACAGCATAACTAAGATCTGGTGCAAGGCAAACCTGAGCCAGTTCTATAAGGGTTGGTAGATGAATCTGACCACTATGAAGAGAAGCAGAGAAGAGAAGGGGTGCCGTGTCTGGAGCTATACACCCTCCCCTGCTGGTCTAGACAAATGCTGCAACTCCTCACTCCCTAACTATAAGCTTTATCAAAGAGGAGAGTTTTAAGTTTACTCTTAAATGTGGTGACAGTGTCTGCCTCCCAAACACAGACTGGGAGCTGTTTCCATAGGAGAGGAGCCTGATAGCTGAAGGTTCTGGCTCCCATTCTACTTTTAGAGACTCTAGGAACCACTAGTAACCCTGCATTCTGGGAGCACTGTGATCTAGTGGGACAATAAGGAACTATGAGCTCTTCAAGATATGAAGGTGCTTGACCATTTAGATCTTTGTATGTCAGGAGAAGGATTTTAAATTCAATCCTAGATTTTACAGTAAGCCAATGCAGAGAAACTAATACAGGAGAAACATGATCTCTTTTCTTAGTTTTTGTCAGAACACGCGCTGCAGCATTCTGGATCAGCTGGAGAGTCTTAAGGGACTTATTTGAGCAATCTGATAGTAAGGAATGACAGTAGTCCAGCCTTGAAGTAGCCTAACAAATGCATGGACTAGTTTTTCAACATCGTTTTGAGACAGGATGTGCCTAATTTTGGCAATGTTTCGAAGGTGAAAAAAGAATGTTCTTGAGGTTTGTTTTAAGTGGGCGTCAAAGGATATATCCTGATCAAAACTCCTAGATTTCTGACAGTAGTGCTAGAGGCCAGGGCAATACCATCCAGAGTAATTATATCTTTGGATAATGAGGTTCGGAGGTGTTTAGGGCCCAGCACAATAACTTCAGTTTTGTCTGAGTTTAACATGAGAAAATTGTAGATCATCCAGGATTTTATATCTTTAATGCATGCTTGAAGTTTAGCTAAATGATTAGTAAGCACTTGAATAAAAGTGTTTTAATTATCATATAATAAATAATAACTGGAGACGGAATCACTCCAGCTGCCATGCTAACACATGTTCAGTAGTGACAGGAAGTCAAAATATCAGTCGCTTAGTCCTTTAACAGGAGAGGGAGTTGTTTTCAGGTAGGAGGGATACTAATATGACTTCATGCACAGATTTCCTTATTTTCATTGAATATCCTCATTCAGAATCAGAATCAGAAAGGGGTTTATTGCCAAGTACGTTTTTTATGCATACAAGAAATTTGTCATGGTGTTGTTGGTGCATGGCGGACTTCCTGTTGGGTTTAGGGTATGGCTCTAATGACGTTTTTTGTACATCTTGACATGTTACATATGTGTACCATGAGACTACGTTAAACGCACTGCAGTGGCTCAATTTTCTTAACTTTCTAGGGGGCGCTAGCGAGCCATTTTTGTGCGCCTATTCCCGAAACCCTTAAAATACGTACATTTTCACCAGACTTGATGCGACCGCCAAATTTGGTGAGTTTTTGAATATATTAAGCCCCACAAAAAGCCAAGTCATTTGACGGGAAAATAAAAATAATAATAGAAAGAAAGAAACAATAATTCCTTCAGTTTCAATAGGGCCTTCGCCGCTGTCGGCGCTCGGGCCCTAATAAGTTAAACAGTAGGAAAAAGGACCGGTACGGCAGAGTAAGTACAGTGGCATGAAGAGCCAGGTGTGGAGTGTGGAGAGAGTCAGGGTGAGTTCCAAGCCTTGTTGTTGAGGCTAGTGGCGAATGGGAAAAAACTGTTCATGTGGCATGCGGTTTTGGTCCTGATGGACCTCAGCCTCCTGCCAGAGGGGAGTGACTCAAAGAGTTTGTGCCCGGGGTGGGAGGGGTCAGCCACAAATAATCCTGACATTAAACATTGTCTGTCTGTCTTTCAGTTATGGGATACTACTTTGGTCCATTGTCACAGGGAAACAACCATATGAAAGTAAGTGACTATCAATGCTCAGAACATCTTCTACCTTTATCTTAGAGTTTTCTCATTTGAGTGTTTTGTTTGCATGTGGTGCAAGAATGGCAGGACTCTGTAAGTGTAGATGGCGCTGCCTGACAGCAAACGTCACTGTGGTCCTGCCAGTAATATGTGAAATAAATAATTACAGTGCTTTACTTTTTGTATATGTACAAACAGTTCTTTAGGACAGCATGTCATTTGATACTGCTACTCAGTGCTAGGCCTGATCTAAACACAATGCTTTTTACTTAATCACAGTTTCTTTGTTTAACCGCAATTAATTGCTGACATAAGCTAAGGTCCTAAGGTCTATGACTGTTGATGGTAATTGTCAATTTTATGTTAATTTAACAACAAAAAACAATGTTTTTTATGATTATAAAGAGGCGGGGTTTACCTTATAGACTCTGTACTCGTTTTATTACATTATCTGGGTCACATGAATTGATGTAACTAAAGATGTATCATGGGATTCATTTGTTCGAAACGTGATACATAAATAAATACATTTGACTAAAAGAGAGTTATTTTGCTAATCGTAATTATTTCTGAGACTATTAATTGTACAGTCAAATTTGGAATTGTTACAGCTCTGCTCAATGAAATTTACCAAAGCAGGTGGCAAGTTGTCTCATTTAGCAGGATTTAACCTGAACCTTTACATAAGCATCAGTCCAGACTAGGGCTGCAGCTATCGATTCTTTTTGTAATTGATTAATCTAGCACTTTATCAATCGATTAATCGACTAATCGGATATTTTTTTTTTGCATTTTTAAACAACCAAAACAAATAATGCATAACGAAAATGATGTGGCTGTAAAATGATCAAGCATTTGGCTTTTATTTCTCAAAAAAACTGAGTTATTTATTAGGGCTGCAGCTATCGATTATTTTAGTAATCGAGTATTCTACCTATTATTCCATCGATTAATCTAGTAATCGGATAAGAAATACTTTTGTTTTATTAAAGAGCAATAATTAACAATAGTTTGGTTAAATTTTCAGAAAAAGCAACATTTGTATTGCCTACATTGCTTACAATATCATCTCTCAAAAAACTAAACCTATTAAGTGCATTTAAGTGCCATATTACATTGTTTTTAAAGATTTTTTTTTTCAAATGATATCAACCTCAAACTAAGGCATACATTAAACATACATAAACATTACATTAAGTTGTGCAACTTAACTTTTAGTTTCAACCTGACACTGATCTGTATATAGGCCTATATGTAAATATTAGTTATACTCAACCTATTTTCATTTATATATTTGATTATAATGTCACACAGCTCTGTTACACTTTTGCTATTAGATCGTTGATCAGCTGTTTCTCCACAGAGAGAGAGAGAGAGAGAGAGAGAGTCAGCTCTTTAGATCAGATCGTTGTCATCACTACATATTTTCTTGTCTTTGATTTTGGTAGTTGTTGTGTTTGGTGTAGTTCCACCGTCCATATGACTCTGTGATTTACTTTTGTCGGTCCTCTTCGAATGGAGGAAAGTTAGACTCAATGTTTTCTGTTGAGACGCTGAAGCACTGACGTTGTGCTATTATTGTGGTAAGCTAGCTTGATTTTGCAGTACACACGGTACAGAGTTTTAGTTTTAATTACGTTTGAACTGATTCCAAACTTTGGACACTTTCTGTCGTTTTCTCCAGCCTGTCTCTTAGCCCCTCGCTATTTACGCTCTGGCATATACTGTCTATGAGCATGTGTCGCCAGCAGCAGACTGAAAAGCGTCTGTGCGACAGTAATAATGCTCCGTGCGGAAACACCGTCAGCGTCAGCGATACAACGTTGGTAACATTGATTTAACGAAGCTTTGAGGCAAGTCATTTTGAATCAAGGATTTTTTGTAATCGAATTATTCGAGTTATTCGAGGAATCATTTCAGCCCTAGTCCAGACCATCTATTCAGGTATTACCAAGGTCTCATTTAACCTCAAGGCCACTTTGACAGCCTTTTTAATTCTTCCTCCAATGTAGATGCACAGCCCTACATAGTGACGATTCGCGTCCCGCTGGGAGATCGCCCACCGCTGGATGATATCAAGGGTGATGCTGCTGGGTTGACAGAGTTGACAGGACTGATGAAGAGATGCTGGGATCATGAACCTGAACGAAGGCCCAAAGCCCTTGGTGAGGAAACTATTTAACTCTCTAACATTACATTCTTTACTATATGTTCCACTGGCTCAGATTATGGAAAAAAACAAAATAAGTTACCATAGTTATGCGGACAACACACAACTTTATATAACCATAACGCCTGGGACTATAGTCCAATACAAAAACTGACTAAGTGCATTGAACAAATTAATGACTGTATGTGCCAAAACTTTCTAAAATTAAATGAAGAAAAAACTGAGGTGGTTGTTTTTGGAGCAAAATAGGAATGATTGAAAGTCCACACTCATCTTCAAATGACAATGTTAAAAACAACAGACAGCCAGAAATCTTGGTGTAGTCATGGACTCAGACCTGAATTTCAACAGCCACATTAAGACAATAACAAACTCAGCTTATTACCACCTTAAGAATATATCAAGGGTTAAAGGACTTATGTCTTAGCAGGATTTGAAAAAACTTGTCCATGCTATTATCTTTAGTAGACTTGACTACTGTAACGGTGTCTTTACAGGTCTCCCTAAAAAATCTATCAGACAGTTGCAGCTGATTCAGAACGCTGCTGCTCAAGTTCTCACTAAGAGAACAGTTCTTAAATCTTTACACTGGCTTCCTGTGCCCAAAAGAGTTGATTTCAAAATACTTTTGCTGGTTTATAAATCCCTAAATGGTTTAGGGCCAAAATATATTTCTGATCTGTTAATGCGCTACGAACCACCCAGACCGCTCAGGTCGTCTTGGACAGGTTTCTGGTTTCTGTCCCCAGAGTTAGAACTAAACAGGGGGAAGCAGCATTCAGTTTTTATGCTCCACATATCTGGAACAAACTCCCAGAACACTACAGGTCCGCCGCAACACTCAGTTCTTTTAAATTTTTTAAACGTTTCTTTTTGATGTTGCCTTTCTTTAATTTAATTTTATTCTCATATTTTATCTATTTAAAAAAAAAAATGTGTTTGATGTTTTTTGTGAAGCACTTTGAATTGGCTTGTTGCTGAAATGTGTTCTATAAATAAAATTGCCTTGCCTTGTGTACAACAGATTGTACAACTGAGACAGAACAACTGTTCAAGATGCACAAACATGAACTCACTGACGCTGTCTATGAAGTGCTGAAGAAACTGGTGAGGAACAAATCTCTTCATAAACACTCAAGTCACACGAGACACTATAACATTTTGACACAATGCAGCAAATCCTTGTGTAACTGTCTCTTTCTCTTTCCAGGACCGAAAGGAAGAAGAAGCCATGGCAGCAGGAAGGCAGGTTCAGAGGAATCAAATCGCTGAGGCTCCAGGTCTGTATTTATAAACTACTGTTGCCAGACCTATGAATTAGAATGCCTTTGTTGTCATTGCACATAACAACGAAGTTCAATTGCACTTGCCCTGAGATGACACATAGTATGACAGGATAACATAGTAAAACATGAATTAAGACATAAGTGTAGTGATTTCTAACAAACAAACAGAGTGTAAATTGTAATTTCCCCACTGGGAATCAATAAACAGTATAAATTATAAATAAATTAAAATTAATTAATAAAAAGAGACGTAAGCAATATGAACACAGTAATGAATTAAAGCTGCAAGCAGCATTGGACGGGCCCTCGCTCCTCTGTGGACTTCGGGGTTACTGGCAGACGCCGCTCTTTGCGACCATGCATTTGCGCGGCACTCAGACACCGCAAATCATCACCAATGAAAAGGGAACTCCCTGCTGAGTTCACTGATACCTCACACAAGACTCTAAGTCATACAGTTCTTTAGCTGTGAAAGGGGGCGTGGCTAAAGATAAGGGGCAGGCCAAACCATGACCAATGAAAACGGAACTCTCTGTTGAGTTCAATGATACCTCACACAATAGTGTACAAGAAACAGGTCATTAGTTATTAAAGGGGGCGTGGCTTACGCATAGGGGGTGGGCCAAACCATCACCAATGAAGAAGAAACGTTTTGCTGAGTTCAATGAGACCTCACACAAGACTCTACCTTAACCAGTTAAAATGTTATGAAAGGGGGCGTGGCCTGAGTACGTGGGCGTGGTTAAAGTATAGGGGGCGGCTCAGTATCACATGTAGACCACACATTATAAGTTTCATGTAAATCGGATGATGTTTGTCATATAAGGCCGATTTCCTGTTTCCAGCAGGGGGCGCTATGACCAAAAGTCAATTTTGGCCTGTAGGTGTCCTCAGGCCTGGACCCTTGTCTAACGTGAGAAATTTCGGGCAGATATGACAATGTACACTCAAGATACAACAACTTCTTTGTTCATCGCTAAACACTCAAAATGGCCGCCACGCCCACATCGTCTGACGAAAAGTTTTTCTTTTAATAACTTTTCATCGTTAAGGTGTTGGGATGGTACAGACCAAGTTTGAAGTCCATCAGATGAAATCTCTAGGAGGAGTTCGTCAAAGTATAGCACCTTGACTTTTAGGCCTACTTCCTGTTGCCACTAGGGGGCGCTATGACTTTAAGTAAATATCGGCCTTTATTTGTCCTCATGGTTGGACTCTTATGAATCCTGAAAAGTTTCGAGTCAGTTGGAAAATGTACACTCGAGTTACACCCACTTCCTGTTTCAATGGCGAAACACAGAAAATGGCCACCACGGCCACGCCCCCCATCTTTAACTTCTTAAGATGGCACAGACCGAGTTTGAAGTTGATCGGATGAAATCTCTAGGAGGAGTTCGTTAAAGTACGACATGTGGAAATGGCCAAAATCGCACTAATTTTGAACATTCAATTCAAAATCGCCAGCCCCCCTCCTGAGGAAACCCACTTCAGCCACTTGTATCCTGGATCTCGTTCTTTCGGTCATGACCCAGCCTTGATGACCATAGGTGACGGTAGGAACGAAAACTGACAGGTAGATCGAGAGCTTTGCCTTCTGGTTCAGCTCTCTTTTCGTCACAACGGTGTGATAAATTGAATGTAATACCCCCGCTGCACCAATTCTCCGACCAATCTCCCGCTCCATTGTCCTCTCACTCGTGAACAAGACCTCAAGGTATTTGAACTCCTTCACTTGGGGTAAGGACTCATTCCCTACCTGGAGTAGGCACTCCATCGGTTTCCTACTGAGAACCATGGCCTCAGATTTAGAGGTGCTGATCCTCATCCCAACCGCTTCACTCTCGGCTGCAAACTGATCCAGTGAGTGCTGAAGGCAACAGGCCGATGATGCCATCAGGACCACATCATCTGCATCGATGAGATCCCCTGCCCACTAAACTGCAATCCCACCCTGACGGAGAACACTGCCGAGAACCTGGACGCAGCTCTCGCTTTGGTCATACAGAGATTGGATGGCCCTGAGAAGGGACCCCCTCACCCTATACTCCCGCAGCACCTCCCACAGTATCTCCCGGGGGACCCGGTCATACGCCTTCTCCAAATCCACAAAGCACATGTAGACCGGATGGTCATACTCCCAGGCTCCCTCCAGGATCCTTGCGAGAGTTGTTGTTCCACAACCAGGACGGAATCCGCATTGTTCCTCTTCAACCTGAGGTTCGACTATCAGCCGAACCCTCCTTTCCAGCACCTTGGAGTAGACTTTACCAGGGAGGCTGAGGAGTGTGTCAGTTCTGTGTCAGAACCCTCTCTGTACACCAACTCTCTTGGTTTTGTTATTTACTCACATGGCTTTTCCTACCTCAGCTAATCACTCAGCTAATTCTGTCTTTTGCGCTTTCCTAGTCTTAGTCTTTTCTAGTACAGTACCATTCACACAGGCTACCGAACAAGGTGCCACCTGCTCATCAGATAAACATTCACACACATATTGCTCCAATGGCACAGCATCGGGAACAATTGGGGGTTCACAGTCTTGCCCAAGGACACTTTGACATGGAACCAGGGATTCGAACCACCAACCTTCCAATTAGTAGGCGACCGCTCTACCACCTGAGCCACAGCCACCCCAAGGTAGCAGCTTGTATCTCTGCCTGTCTGACTGACATCTCTCTATTATTATTATAATATTCTCATTAGATGTCCACACACCACTGTAACAACACCATAAACCACAATGGCTTGGCCCGTCATCCTCCACCCAACAGTGGCCAAATTGTCAAACTCAAGGCTTCAAAACGGCAGTCCACTAATTAGGTCCTGTTTGCATGTTTGTGGACTTGGCCAGTGTGTGTGTGATGTTTAAAATAACAGAATGAAAAATTTAATTTATCCTCCTTGGATTAATAAAATATGACTTTTTCATCTTCTAGTGGAGGGGATCCATCAGGCCCTGAGAGGATTGAATCTGCTTGCTGGTCCACAACAGACAGTGGATCCTCTAAGGTAACAAGAGCTCAAACTCTGCAGGTGCCTCTAATTTCTTGTCCTTCAGCTGAAGAACTTCTTATTTCTTTTCAGAGGAGAGAGTAGGCCTGAGTTAGGAAACACATACAGAAGTTTACAATGGAAAATCAAAAATCATTCTCATTTTAGTCCTGTTAGCAGCATGGCTCTAGGGATAGTTATGTTTTCCACCACTTTGTTCCAGTCTGAAATATCTCAACAACTACTAAATGTGTTGAGATAATATCTTGTTCTGACATTTATTCCCCAGAGGATTCATCCATAGTGATCCTCTGAGTGTTCCTCTAGCGTCACCAGCAGGTTTACACTTTTATCATTGGCCTTCCCAGCATTTTAATTGTCTTATCCTGCTATGTTTGTAATTAAGTGTTTGTCTTTTGATGTCGTTTTAGCCTAAATCACTGATTTGTAAGTGTATTTTATTTTTTATTTTATTACCCTATGGCTAATGCGCTATGTACAGCACTTTGGTGAGCGTGAGCTGTTTTTAAATTTGCTATAGAAATAAACTTTACTTAATTACTTACTTTATCTTTAAGTGAAAACATCTTATCATCTATTGGATGGATTTTAATGAAATGTGGTTCAGACATTAATGTTCCCCATGTGATGAATTGTAGTAATTCTAACTTTCTGTCTAGCTCCATCATCAGGTCAACTTAAAAGTATTTTCCCCATAAAACACATTTTCTTGAAATGATTAGGTATTATCCTTATAGATGAACCACAGTCACGTTAATAATTAGAGTAGATGTAGAAATGTAATGTTTGCCGGTACGTCGTGTTTATGAATGTTTACTGCTGTTGCTAGGCAGCCTGCTTTTCTTTACCTCTGTTCTCGACTTCTTATCTACTACTTACTTATTCACAGATGATTTTGTTTGTTCGACCCCATGAGGCTTCAGAGAGTACTGCAACAAACAATGAGATGTCTCCGTGCATATTTCAGATTGTGTTTTATCATGTGGGAGGACATTAATGAAACAAGAGCAGATCAGTGATGTCTGTGTCTGTTATTATTTCTACATGATCTTCCCATTCCTCTTAGATACCAGTGACCAGGGTTCTCATTTATAAAACTGCGTAGGATCCTTACTATAAGTGTACGTACGCCCAAAAGCCCAAAATGGCGTACACCAAAAAAAAGTCAGATTTATAAAACCGTGTGTACGCACACCTGTAAGCAATGTTCCCATTATAAATCACAGATTACCTACAAGTGTGCGTACGTGAATCAGCCTCTTATCCCGCCCTGTACACGCCCATTTTTAACCATAAAAAGTCAATGCAGAGCACCTCATGAATGCTGATCTGTGTATGAATGACACTGGCAGTTACACCGAATCATGATGACGGACGGAGAAAAAGCAAAAAACTTCTCACACGTTCAGGAATTGCTGCAAATTAATTATAATTTCGGCCTTTTGTACAGTGTAGGGAAACCTAATCTATAACTACATGTATTAATTATACGTCCAAAACAGCAGGCATTACGGCACTCAGGGACAGCTTCGACGTATACAATAAGATTTAACAGAACTATTTGTTATATCCAAACAAGCCTTAGTGATAAAGTTGAAGATTATATATAGTATGTATTAAAACAAACACTTAGCTGTCTGACATTTGGACCGGGATGGACCGAGATGGCACGGTTCCAGCGCGTTGCCCTCTCTACTGGACCCAATTCAGTACATTGATCCAAGAGCTCTGCTTTAGGGAATTTAAAACGGCATATTAGCCAGTCATCGTCGTGGTCCCTGAAGTCTCTTTTTCTCCTGATTCTTCCATTGCCGTAGTCCTCCTGCAGGGCCAGCAGTGCCATCATGCAGTATTTCACACAGGGGTCACACCAGTATGTTTACAACAATTTGTGATTGTTAACACCTTGCCAAAATCACAGCATCAACTAGTGGTATCCCCCCACCCGAGATACAATTTGAAGACGAAAGAAAGTGTAATAGGCAAACACACTTTACTTCATGCAGGTTTATTCACAAACAGTATTAAAGTTTGGACTGATAACGAGGACATTAACTGTAACAATTGCGCGAGAGCTTAACGGTTGTATTTCCAGACATTTGATGGTATATGCACAGTTTTAAAGACAGATATTTAGTTATTTACACTGTGTTCTGCAGTAATCTAATGGTAGGGTATTTGATACTATCCTGGATTCCATGCAGTCGGGCCGTCTCCTCCTCCTGCGCTCCGTAGCGGACAATGTGACGGTGAGATGGCACTGATTAAATATTAAGAACACATTTTTATTTAAGATTTGAGTTGGAGGTGTTTATGGAACAATTATCACTCTGTACAATACGGTGGCCGGGAAGTGCAATGCAACATTACAAAGAATGAAACACTTTTACAAAGCTTGAGACAAATTTACATTTTGGAAAACAAATTTACATTTTAGAAAACAAATTAACATTTTGGAAAACAAATTTACATTTTGGAAAACAAATTTACATTTTAGAAAACAAATTTACATTTTGGAAAACAAAATAACATTTTAGAAAACAAATTTACATTTTAGAAAACAAATTAACAAGATGCAAAACACTTTTACCAGTCCTGAAACAAATTTACAAATGACAGATTCTTCACGGAAAGGGAATGTACCACATACCGGAAGTGATGAGGTGTTGTATACATGTCGCCTTGACTACGGCAGTTATGGATCGAATGCGTCAATAGAGCCGCCATCTTGGAACAGGGGAGGCACTCCCTTATATACTGTCTATGGGGGGCGTCGTTTAATGCATCAGCGGCAATGTAGGCAAAGGTCTAACGGAAATAAAATCACTATAAATCGTCAAAATCTCATGCGATGTTGTAGTTTTAAAAAAAAAAAAAAGAAACAAATAATTAAGAAAGTGTTAATACAAAGAATATTTATTATAATCAGTTCACAGATATGAGTACAAACGGAAACTTCACCCTTCTGAACTAAGAGGTTCTGCTTCAAAGTGAAGTTTAAACAGACTGAAATGTCCAGGCTCACTCCCCCACTAATGATTCATTTATTTCTGCATGTAGTTATTCATTTAACGAGACTTAAAGTCATGTTTCGTCATCCACAGTCCGAGTCCCGCCAGACTCCCTTTAGGAAACCTGTGATTTAAACTTCAGCAGGTTGTGACAGTCCGCCACGCTCAGTCCTGGATCTGATTCTCCGGGCTTCCCTTCCCTCCAGCGGGCCCAGCAATACGGCCTGGGTCTCCAGCTGCGTGGTGTCGTTTTGGCTCCCAGGAATGGGCAGTGAGCTCCAGGTCCTGCAGCTGCAGACGGACTCAGCTGCCCCCCCGCTGTAGCTTCGATCCGGCCGCGGCTGTCGATACGTTCCCCGTTTTTCCAGTTTCTGTCAGGTCCGCCGTCATATAAAAACTCCAAACACCGACCACACGCAATAAAGTCACCATAAACTTCATTCACGCCATATACTCAACAACACAAATTGACTCGGCTCACCAGCAACACCCGCAACACCTCATCACTCCGGTATGTGGTACATTCCCCTTTCGTGAAGAATCTGTCATTTGTAAATTTGTTTCGGGACTTGTAAAAGTGTTTTGCATCTTGTTAAATTGTTTTCTAAAATGTAAATTTGTTTTCTAAAATGTTATTTTGTTTTCCAAAATGTAAATTTGTTTTCTAAAATGTAAATTTGTTTTCTAAAATGTAAATTTGTTTTCTAAAATGTAATTTTGTTTTCCGAAATGTAAATTTGTTTTCTAAAATGTTATTTTGTTTTCCAAAATGTAAATTTGTTTTCTAAAATGTAAATTTGTTTTCTAAAATGCAAATTTGTTTTCTAAAATGTAATTTTGTTTTCCTAAATGTAAATTTGTTTTCTAAAATGTTATTTTGTTTTCCAAAATGTAAATTTGTTTTCTAAAATGTAAATTTGTTTTCTAAAATGTAAATTTGTTTTCTAAAATGTTATTTTGTTTTCCAAAATGTAAATTTGTTTTCTAAAAATGTAAATTTGTTTTCCAAAATGTAAATTTGTCTTGAGCTTTGTAAAAGTGTTTCATTCTTTGTAATGTTGCATTGCACTTCCCAGCCACCGTAGTACAATCCCAAATAACACTGCTGGATTTAATCTTCATGATAACGTGGATGATATGGAGTGAAAAAATGTGCATGAGGCATCAATACTCAGAATAATACGAGTAATTGTTATATATATTATGTACTTTCTGCAGTCTGACTTCAGTTCACCACCTCACCATCTGCGTCACCAATTCCTATTATCTCTAAAATGTGCGTACGCATGGGTCAGAGTTTGCGTTGAGGACCGCACATTCTCCCGTCAAGTTTGTTTTTTATAAATCACAGCCTTTGCGTGGGAAGAGGCGTACGCACATTTTCAGCCCCGTTTTGTGCGTACAACACGTTTATAAATGAGACCCCTGTTAACTGAGATGAGTTTCTCTGTCTCTCTGACAAACTGAGGAACTCTGCATCATGTCTAACAGCAGTTAGGACTCATGTTGGATAGAAAATCATTCTGACTGTGTTTCTTCCTCCAGGGTGCAGAGGCGTGATCTGATGAAATGTAAGTGTGTTAGTTTCTCTTTAAATACACAGCTGATAGTTTGTTTTTGGTTTTTTTTGTAACTTTTTATTAAGAAAACCTTCTCAAGCACAGTACAAGTATCAGAATGTTGCATAATGAAATAAAGGGGGAAACAAAAAGCAAAGAAATTATACAAGCATAATAAATACATACAAATGAACATATAATCACAGTAATATACATATAAACAACTAAATAAATCAGAAAGAGAAAAGAAAAAAAAGGGTTTTATACAGAGCTTGTCTCAAATAATCCAAAAAGGGCTCCAAGATTTCAAGAAAAGTTTGGGTTTCATTCTAACTCCAAATTTAATCTTTTCAAGTTTGAGGGCAAAAAGTAGGTCAAAAATCCACTGACGGTAGGTTGGAGGAGATGGCAGCTTCCAGTTAATCAGTATAAGTCTTCTAGCCAACAGTCTGCAAAGTGCAATATTATCCCTCTCTAAAGCTGTAAGTTTAACATTTTCTGGAAGGACCCCAAATAAAGCTGTCAATGGGTTGGGATCTATTACTGTGGTAAGGATTTCTGAGATACAACTAAAAATTCCCCCCCAAAACCTTAATAACTTAGAACAGGACCAGAAAGAATGAAAAAGAGAGGCTGGCTCTGCAAGACAGCGTGGGCAGGTGGGGTCTAAGTCAGGAAATATCCTGGCAAGTTTCACCCTAGACCAATGAATACAATGCACTACCTTAAATTGAATAAGCCTATGCCTCGAGCTAACTGAAGAAGAATGTATCCTTTTTAAGATAGTGTGCCAGGTTTCATCTCCTAACAAAATACTTATGTCCTGCTCCCAGAGCCCTGCTAGATGGGGTTTGATTGTCATTTATTGTACTGTAAATCTTTGAAATGGCACCCCTTATACATTTATGCTGGTCTAAAATACACTCCATAACACCTCTAGGAGGGGGAGAGGGGAACTCAGGAAAATGTTTACGGGCAAAGCTCCGAACTTGAAAATACCGAAATAAATGTGAATTGGACAAAGAAAATTTATTTTTAAGTTGGTCAAATGAAGCAAAGTTACTATCAATAAATAACTGATCAATTGTAACTAGACCCTGTGATTTCCAAATATTGAAAGCCCCATCAAAAAGAGAGGGTAGAAAGGAAGCGTTACTGGCAATGGGTGCAGCTGAAGAAAGACCCTTAAGCTCTAGAGCTCGACGGATCTGAGTCCAAATCTCAGAGTGCTTAACAAATGGATTATTAATTGAGATACTTTGAGTAGGGGGAATAGCTCCGGATTTATGCGCCCTCACATGGCTGACGCTAAACCGGAAGTCCACAGCTGATAGTTTTTATTCATTACAACATTACTGACTACATGCATCATTATTAGGGCTGCAACTAACGATTATTTTAATAATCGATTAATCTGTCGATTATGTTTTTGATTAATCGATGAATCGGATTAAAAAACAAAAAAGCATTAATTTACATCAACTCAATACATACTTACATACATACTTGTTGTTTTAGTTACTAGTTGTGTAAAGGTAAGTAGCCTAACCCAAAGAACAGATACAGACAAGACACACACATACACACACACACACACACACAAGTTCACTTGAAGCTTATTCATTCAATTACTACCATCATTGTAGTAAGTGCAAGTTAAGTTCATTTATACACCACATTTAAACACAGTTTAAGATGACCAAGTGCTATAAAAGAACTTGAAAATTAAATTAAAAAGTACAACTCACACAAATATATTTGTCAACAATAACTGATATGGGACAAAGCACAGAATATATACATGATAACAGATTACAGAAGATTAAGAGATTAAGATTAACAGAAATTAATGGGCCAAAAGAGGCGAGTGAAAAAGTCTTGCAAACTATACCACCCCTGCTTTACTACTGTTATTAACGAGTTAACGCTAACTTAGCTACCTGGATAACGAGTAAACAGCAGCACCAGAAGAACTACTGGAGGGACGTTACGTTCCTCACTTCAAAACGGAACAAAAGTAGGATAGTGTAGTGACTTTACCCTGCTGTTGAACTCCCTTCCTCCTCATCAAGGACTCCAACATGTTTACGGTGCTGAATATCACTGTGGTGCTCCCGTGCCATGCCATGTCGCTTTTGCTTATCTAGCAATTAACACACTTTTTTGACTTATTTAGTGTGAAATGCTCCCACACCTTGGATCAGAGGCGGAGTGGCAATCGGGAGAGTCAGGACTTTTCTCGGTAGGCCGGTAGTGTTTTGAGGCCGCGAGAGCCGGTCTGATAATAGTTATACTGTACATTGCAAGTTCTTAGCAACACCATCCGGCGGCCTGGTGTGCTGCGGCCGCGCCACTGCCCAGCCGCTGTTATGGGTCTCTCCGATTAGGGGAGAGCCGGGGCGAATGAAACAGTTTTTAATCAAACGTCATTTACAAAGACATCGTAAAACACTGAAAGCTAATATTTTATCACAAGCAATCTACATCTGTCCTCTATCAAATACAGTTGCATTTTCAGCTCTGAACGAAACCGTTCTGGAGTTATTTAAGCAGTAGTCTGACGTGTTTTGTTTCATTCGTCCCTCCTGGCCTGGACGAATGAAACAGGCATGGGGGAGAAAAGAAACGTACAGTTTAAGATATGTAGGCCTACACTTCCCACAACTTCAATATTGGCAACATATCATGAATGGTACTTCTGATAGGTGTTATTTCAGATAGATTGCTGCAGGGCTATATGTCTTGGTGAATGTCTGTTAACAACTCATTGCCGTCATCGTGAAGCGCGTATCTCGCGGTTATGTAAATACCATGCACTATGCCATTTATATAGCTAGAATAATACATGTTTCCAATTATATAATGTTTCTATAGTACATATGTTATTTTACGCTGTTCTTATGTGGGTAAGACCACCGCACATCCAAATAAGAGCCCTACATGACCCACAGGCAGTCAGTCTCCATAGGATAATAATAATACATTTAATTTATAATGCACTTTTCATCAGAGATCTCAAAGTGCTACAGGTTAGAGATAAAAACGATAGAAAAAAAAAATAAGTAGTTTAAAATACAAGAATAAAAATAAAAATAAAACATCTAAAAGGGAACAAAAACATGGCAAAACTCGACCCCCTACCTGATAGCCCCAAATATATTTACATCTTTCTAAAACAATTGACATTTCAACCTATTTTGCTCCTAAACTAAAAGACTCTGACATTCCACACTGTAGGACATTTTAAAACACTAATTCATATGTTGTATGACCATGACAATGGTACATGGAACAATAAATACAACCGCTCATTAAAAAAAAATTACCGCATCAAACATTTTACTTACTCAAATTGGTTTTGCAGAGGCCTGTACTACGAAGCAAGATCAACATGTCCTGGATTTCTTTCAGTTATCCGGCTTCACCTAACCTAACAACTGCGGTCCCACATAACCTGTACTACGACGCTGGTTATCAACTAGTTCAGTCAACTCAGGGTTTCCCAATCCAGCGGCGCGCGCGTTCACATAAAAGAGGCGGTGTTCGCGCACCACGACCAATCGCAAACATCTACCAGAGCAGCATATTTTAAACAAGAAGAGCAAACTATAATTCAACATAAATATGAAGAACACAGACACGGTTTTACAGGCATAACGCGATACAGTCGCTGCTTCCTAAAACAGGAAGGAAAGCTGGCAAAAAAAATAAAATAAATAGCCGCTGTAGATGTTTAAATCACAACGCTTATTAATATCACTTCCTCATCAGTCAGGACCAAGATCTGACCATAATTACACTTGTGCTTTCCATAAACTGTCGTTGCTTTAGCCTATAATTTCAGTTGCAACCCTGGCAGTGGGAAGCGATCGTGAGAGCAAATAAAAAATATAAAAACATAATTCAAACCGATGTGCGCATTGGCGACACACGGCTCAAGAAGCCGATATGTAATTCCCTCCCATTTATAATATATATATTTCATACAAACACCAATCAGGGAATGTTAACAGGGTTGTCGATCTCTAAATGTTTTAACTTTTATGAGCGCACCCTCTCTCTCTCTCTCTCTCTCTCTCTCTCTCTCTCTCTCTCTCTCTCTCTGCACCGAGCTACGCCTGATCTTCTTTAAGAATGGTGACGCCGTTATCAATCGAGTATTGATTGGTCAGTAGGCGGTGCTTTTACACCGCTTGATCTCTGATCTCCAACTTAACCTGCTCCCGACCAGGTTAGGTGTTCAGCATGAGTTACCACGGCGATTGAACCCGATAACAACTGATCCACCTTCGTAGTACAGAAAATCCTGGGTTGAGCCTTAAGTTAGCTCGTTAACGCCAAATCCTGCTTCGTAGTACAGGCCTCTTGTCTAACTTTGTACAAGCATGACATCATGACGCCAACTTTCCTATGTCTGGTAGATCTTGCGTGCTGTACGTGCTGATGAAATTTGACATTTGCAATGTGTATTGTTTTCAAGATAACGGCAATGTTTCATTTGTCCTCTGTTTCAATCGTTCCGGTTGTACCCTACGTTACGGGTCTCTCCGATGGTATTTCACCTACCTTCGCTTTGCTCGTTTTTTTCTCCCTCGCTCCATGCTCAACTAAATTTTTTTATACTCAAACATCTCCGCAACTTAGTGTTTGGCGTAATAGTTACGCGACACAACAAATTGATAATATTAAATTAATTAATATAAATAATTGGGATTGGTGCAAGCTTCGGTGCAATAGGGAACGTGGATGTGAAGCGTAGCGATGAAACGAAGAACAAGAAAAAAAAAAGTTTCGGTTGCCTCATTTCGGTGCTTGACTTTACACTACACCTGACAGCATGTAACGTTAGCCTACCTTTAGCTAGCAGCTGGATTAAACACCGGTAAAATGCTGACAGCTTACGTTAAACAAAAATTGTAAAGTGTGACTGTATTTCACTGTGGAGGACTTCAACAGCGGGATGTAACAGTCTGCTCTGCAGCTCAGCAGCAGTTGCCGTTGTCGCAAATTCATAGATATACAGTATTTTTATATGGTCGGAATTAAACAACACAGAGCGGTGCGTTCACTGCCGGCCGTTGTTCGAAATTAAACAACACACACGGTGCGTTCCTTGCAGCTGCCGTTGTCGGAATTAAACAACACAGACGGTAGCGTTCACTTGCAGCTGCCGTTGTCGGATTAAACAACACACACGGTGCTTCTCCGCAAGCTGCCATTGTCGGAATTTAAACAACACACACGGTGCATTCACTTAAAACAGGTTGGCTCGTGGTGCTTTCACAGTAATTGTAAAATACCCTTTTCCCATCCGGGGTTCAATAGCAATTAACTGGTGAAATAAGTTATTGTTATATGTTATAGTTATTGTATTATTATTAAATCTTTTGGCTTTGGCCTTAGCAATAAACAAGTCACTGACTGTTGTTTACTACCCTTATTTTTTTTCTTCTTCTTTTTTTTTTTACTTTATTGAAAAGTAACGGTTCAGGCACCGTTTAGGCACCGGCACCATTTTAAAAGTATCGATTTAGCACCGGAATCGAAAAAAAAACCAAACGATACCCAACCCTATAAATGATCAATAAATTGTTTATAAACCGTCAATAAACATTATTTGGATGGTTATTATAAAGCTGTATCTGAAGATTATAACTTGTTAATGGTCATTGTAACAGATAAAACCAAATTAAGTGCAGTCCTTGTCAAATGCCAAACACCTATGAGGTAATATATGCCTAAATAAATACATGAATAAAGAATGCTACTGCTGCATACATACTAATGCTAAAAACATATAGGAGACACACCCATACAGGCATCCACATTTAAAAATTGCATATATTGACATGTGCTATTGACATAGATCAGTGGTGGGAACTATACTTTAGCAGCATTGTTCAATGCACTTACGGCTGTTGGATAAAAGCTGTTTTGTAGTCTGTTTGTTCTCGTTTTCATGGACCTGTATCTCCTGCTGACGCCAGTAGTTCTAACAGCGTGTGATGAGTACTGTACAATGGTTTTGGCCTTTTTGAGGCAGCGAGAGCTGTGAAGTTCTTCCAGGGAGGGGAGAGGGCAGCCAATGATTTTCTGCGCTGCCTTTGTGACCCCCTGGAGCTTTTTCCTGAGTTTGTTAAGCTATGATCTATAAACATTGTTATTTAATGCTTTATAAACCAGTTATTAATTATGAAATTATTAAATATCATTTAGTTAACAGTATAATAATTATTAACTCAAGTTTAACTAATGATGTTATTATAAACTGCTGCTGTGTTGTGTCTCGTTCTCTCCGTCAGATTCCGTTAAACTCAGACTGGACACAAACACAGCACACAGAGAACTCAAACTGTCTGATAACAACAGGATGGTGACACATGTAGAGGAGCAGCAGCCATATCCTAATCATCCAGAGAGGTTTGACTACTACAATCAGCTGCTGTGTAGAGATGGTCTGACTGGTCGCTGTTACTGGGAGGTGGAGACAGTAGGAGGAGTGATTTATATTGCAGTGAGTTACAAAGGAATCAGCAGAGGAGACAGGTACTGTGTGTTTGGACATAACGATCAGTCCTGGTGTTTGAACAGCTTTGGTGGTTGTTACTCTGTCTGTCACAATAGCAGTGAAACAGAGCTCCATCTCTTCTCCACCAATGAGCCTGACAGAGTAGGAGTGTATGTGGACTGGCCTGCTGGCTTTGTGTCCTTCTTTAGAGTCTCCGCTGACTCACTGACCCCCCTCTACACCTTCTACACCACATTCACTCAACCTCTTTACCCTGGGTTTGGGCTCATGTATGGTTCCTCGGTGTCTCTGTGTTCTCTGTAGGAGGAAACAACTTCCTGTCCTGTGGTTTAAATGTTGGTGGAGGACGAGGCTTCACTTTGGTTCACATTTTTCTCACTGATTGTGTCTTTAATGTCAGAAATGTTCTTCTTTAGTAGTGTTGAAAACTAGTTAACTGTATAAACTGTGTTGACTTTGATTTTCACTTTAATCATGTTTTATTGGAGCAGCTTCAGCTGTTAGTGATTTATTTCCATAAAGGTTTAAATATAAAAAGGACTTGATGATTTCAACATGTTTTAACAAATGTAAATCTATTTCAGTTTGAAAATCAAAGAATAAAGATGTTTCCTTCACAATTAAGGTATCTTCTTCATTAGAACATGTTTTATTCTTCTTCTGTATATAATCCAATGAATCTTATTTCCATAGAATATGTGTTTTGTATAAAAACGTCTGTAGTCTCACATGTATCCTTCTGCTAACTTCACTGTGATAACAAATTAATTATCTGGTTAAAGAATGATTGCAAAGACGGCCATTCTGGGTTTAAAATACATTTTACATTTACAGTGCCTTGCGAAAGTATTCGGCCCCCTTGAACTTTTCGACCTTTGGTCACATTTCAGGCCTCAAACATAAAGATATAAAACTGTAATTTTTTGTGAAGAATCAACAACAAGTGGGACACAATCATGAAGTGGAACGAAATTTATTGGATATTTCAAACCTTTTAAACAAATAAAAAACTGAAATATTGGGCGTGCAAAATTATTCAGCCCCCTTAAGTTAATACTTTGTAGCGCCACCTTTTGCTGCGATTACAGCTGTAAGTCGCTTGGGGTATGTCTCTATCAGTTTTGCACATCGAGAGACTGACATTTTTGCCCATTCCTCCTTGCAAAACAGCTCGAGCTCAGTGAGGTTGGATGGAGAGTGTTTGTGAACAGCAGTTTTCAGTTCTTTCCACAGATTCTAGATTGGATTCAGGTCTGGACTTTGACTTGGCCATTCTAACACCTGGATATGTTTATTTGTGAACCATTCCATTGTAGATTTTGCTTTATGTTTTGGATCATTGTCTTGTTGGAAGACAAATCTCCGTCCCAGTCTCAGGTCTTTTGCAGACTCCATCAGGTTTTCTTCCAGAATGGTCCTGTATTTGGCTCCATCCATCTTCCCATCAATTTTAACCATCTTCCCTGTCCCTGCTGAAGAAAAAGCAGGCCCAAAACGGGGGGCATGTGCTGCCACCACCATGTTTGACAGTGGGGCTGCTTTTTGGTGTTACAGGGTGATGAGCTTGTGAGTTGTTTTTACGCCAAACATAACGCTTTTGCATTGTTGCCAAAAGTTCGATTTTGGTTTCATCTGACCACAGCACCTTCTTCCACATGTTTGGTGTGTCTCCCAGGTGGCTTTTGGCAAACTTTAAACCACTTTTTATGGATATCTTTAAGAAATGGCTTTCTTCTTGCCACTCTTCCATAAAGGCCAGATTTGTGCAGTATACGACTGATTGTTGTCCTATGGACAGAGTCTCCCACCTCAGCTGTAGATCTCTGCAGTTCATCCAGAGTGATCATGGGCCTCTTGGCTGCATCTCTGATCAGTCTTCTCATTGTATGAGCTGAAAGTTTAGAGGGACGGCCGGGTCTTCGTAGATTTGTAGTGGTCTGATACTCCTTCCATTTCAATATTATCGCTTGCACAGTGCTCCTTGGGATGTTTAAAACTTGGGAAATCTTTTTGTATCCAAATCCGGCTTTAAACTTCTCCACAACAGTATCTCGGACCTGCCTGGTGTGTTCCTTGTTCTTCATGATGCACTCTGCGCTTTACACGGACCTCTGAGACTATCACAGAGCAGGTGCATTTATACGGAGACTTGATTACACACAGGTGGATTCTATTTATCATCATTAGTCATTTAGGTCAACATTGGATCATTCAGAGATCCTCACTGAACTTCTGGAGAGAGTTTGCTGCACTGAAAGTAAAAAGGGCTGAATAATTTTGCACGCCCACTTTTTCAGTTTTTTATTTGTTAAAAAAGTTTGAAATAGCCAATGAATTTCGTTCCACTTCATAATTGCGACCCACTTGTTGTTGATTCTTCACAAAAAATTACAGTTTTATATCTTTATGTTTGAGGCCTGAAATGTGGCAAAAGGTCGAAACGTTCAAGGGGGCCGAATACTTTCGCAAGGCACTGTAGTTTCCAACAGACATTAACTCTCTCATGATTTCAACAGAGGAGGAAGAAGTACTCTGATCTTTCACTGAAACTAGTAATACCACAGTGTAGAAATACTCTGTTACGTTAAGATGAGTAAGTAGATCTGTCCTTGACTAAAGAAACTCCTTGCTGATTTTGACGACTAATGGATGAGTTGATTTAATGGACAGATGTGTAAAAACTGAGTTTCTCCTCAAAGAATCATGTAAAAGCTCCTCAGAGAGAGTTGTGTGGAGCTGAAAGTCTTAATTAACTTTCTATCAACTCATTTGGTGATGGCTTGAAAGTAACAGACGTTCATTATAAAATAGTTACTCACTAAAGCTTTAGGGTGACTTAACGTCATATGTATGTTTGCCTTTAAGCATTCCTGGTATCGTCACGTTAGCTAAGTTGACCAACCCATTTACCCAAATATAAATGTGTGAATGATATACTTTCTTACTCGTAGGAGGGCTTAGCGAGGTGTAGGAGGGCGTAGCAGGGCGTAGCTCATTTTCAGATTTTTACATCATAAAAATTGTCCATTTATTTATGTGTAAATTCTGCCCTATCTTCCTTTTGAAGAAAATGCTCTGTGACCCTGTTGTACCAACTAGGCATCTTTTCCAGTGACCTGACCAGTGTCCTCTCAATGGCCAGCAGAGCTAGGCTGCTTACACAGGCTTGGCCCATTGTGTTAGGGTGTAGGACTTGTGCTGCTTTAAACAGGAGAAGCTCCTTTCTCCACCTGCAGATGGAGCTCCAATTGTTGCCACTAAAGAGAACAGTTTGTAAAGCTGAGCCATTGCATTGTCCAACTCCACGTCTTTAAGGAACACCAAGTAATCACACAGCTTTCCCCTGTTACCCTGCAAGTCCTGATCTGAATACAGGACTTGAAGTTCAGACCTCAGTCTCCCTGAATCAAAGTGATGGCCATAACTTTCTAGGACACTTTGGAAGGCCTCCTCTGGAAACTCTTGTCTCATGTCATTAAATTTACCCTGATTGTCTAATTCTAATATTTGAAAAACATTGAGGAATCTGCTCCAAGATGTTATCAAGGATGGCCATGCAGGTTTCTGTAGCGCTCTCGGGGATCCTGCAATAGGTCAGAAGGCGCTTTCTCATGGGCTCATCTGGTGGGTCTGATGTGAGATCTGCTGCTTTGGCATAGACAGCTTGGAAAGCCCCCTCTGGTCTCTTTATACTATTCATCCTGCACATACTTATTCTTACTATTCTTATAATGTTACCACACTGCACATAGATGTACATACTGTACATATCTGTCTATACGGTTCGTTCAATATATCTATATATAATATATACACTGCAATATATTTCTTGTCTAAGAATATCACATTGCACTTTTCTGTTTTTTTTTTTTTTGCACTTCTGGTTGGACGCAAACTGCATTTTGCTGTCTTTGTACATGTACTCTGCACATTGACAATAAAGTTGAATCTAAGTGACAGCTCCTGTCGGCCAAGCAAGGATGTCACATCAATAAGGCGGTTTAGGAAGGCCCTGATAAGGGTCCTGGGATCAGAAGGAGAGGGAGAGGAGATACGAATCACCAGGAAGGCACTAATTACATTTAGAAAAGACACCAGGTTGAGGAGTAGAATTTAAGATCATTGTAAGATGACATGATTTAACATCAGTGTATGTTTTGGTTATTCAATTTTCCTTTCATAAACAAGCATTAAAAAACTTCGTTTTAAAATACGAAACTTGAAAATTGAAATACAAGGTGTTTTTTCCTTTTCATGGTCAAAAGGGGATGAGAGATATTTAAAATATGCTTTGATTCTCATTTTCTATTTCATATAACACCAAATAAAATCACTAGAAAACAGAAATGAAAAAGGGCCTGTTTTTTCATATTCTGAGACCAGATGTTGTCATTTCCAAGGCAACAGCGCCAGTGTACCAGTGTTGCTTTCAGCCCAGGCTGACATGACTTTGGATTCCTTCTCTGATGTGATTTTAGACATGTTGCAAAAAAAGCTTGTCATGTGCAGAAATCTCGGTGCGCATATCACAGGGAAGGGAAATAGCCTTTTATTTCAATTTCGAGATGTGTATTTAAAAGCGAAAATCAAACAACTATTCGGTTTTTGTTTTTTAATATGAAATGAAAATCGAATGACCAAAACATACACTGACCCATAAGATACACTGAGCTGTTACACCCTCCTGTACATCAGCTGGCAGTGTGCACCTACCTGTTGTTTACAATCCGCCATTAAAGAAGAGAAGAAGAAGCCTCCCTTTCCTCCCTTAGACAGTTGTTTGTGTGTCCTCGTCACTACACCGTCTTGTATCGCTGAGGTAGGTTCCTAAAATGCTGCTGCGTTATTCTGTTCTTTTCTTTGCAAATTGTGTTGTGATCCTTCAATATGTATTGTCTCAAAGTTAATACAAAGTTAATACTGGCTGTTTTGTGCCGTTTTGCGGTTAAAAGTAAGTTTTAGCGATGCTTGGTTCAACTCTTTTTCTTTTCACGTCAGCTGTTACTGTGGAATGTAAATAAGGGGGAGACCCCACCCAATCTGCCGGCCTGGTCTGCTGATAGCCTGTTACTGTGTAATGTAAAAACGGACGGTCTACACTAGGGATGGGCATTCGATTACATTTTCTTCATTGATCGTTGGGAGAATTAACGATCATTTATCGATTAATCAGTAATATTTTTATATTAAAATTCATTATGTAACTTTTTAAAAATTAAAAACGCAATGAAAATACAAAAATACAGCGTGCGAACTGAAGCTTTCTGAACCAGTGAAGCTTTCAATCCAATTGTATCGAAAAACAGGTTGAGTACTCGAAGCTTCAGAACCCTAGGAGGACATCTGGTGGTGAAGTTAAGGATAGTATTGTGTCACAAAGACAGATATTAGCCATGAATGTTTTTGAGTCGAAGATGAATAAATTTTGAGTATGAATTCATGGATAAATAAATAATGACTTTTTGGGACCTTGGATAAATAAAAATGTAATTGCCTTCTCCACAGGGTTCCTTGATTTTCCATTTCAAAATTCCATACTTTTTTCCATACTTATATTTCCAGACTATGTGGATGTCACTGTGCAAATAATAACTTAATTATTTGAAAATCCAACTGTTAACACATGGCATATCATAGTACTAAGTACAGCCCAACATTTCTGCAGCTCCCCTGTGGGTAGGTAGACTACTATAGCTCATATAAATCAATTTAAACCAAACCCAGACTTGTTCAATGCACAGAATTGTATTCAAACAGCAATGAACCGTGCAATTTAACTGTTACCATTAGGGGTTGAAATTAGTCAAACATGACATAACATAAAACTCTTCACTATGAACCCTATTCAAGAAATTAAAAATAAAGTCAAAGGATTACATATGTATATTAAAATAATGCATTTTTAAACTTAACACAGAACTTATATTAACATGTAAAGTATTTAATCACAAACGTCTCTGTTTTTCTCTACTTCTGCCATAAGCATATGCTATCACTTACATACCTGCAAACTTGTCGCTTGTTTTTATTTTGGGGGGGGGGGGGATCTGAGACCCGAGATCCGAGACCGGTGCTAATTAATGCCTTAACAACCGTTATCACCGGAGCGAACAGCAACTCGGATATCGCCTTATTGAGGTGCCACTTAAATGCCTCCTCTTCTCTCTGATGCTCCGAAAATGGACGTTAGAGGAAAATGAAACATCGCCGCACGGGACGCTAGTTACGGTAACACCACACTCGACAGCAGACCCGTTAGCCTACCAGCTTGAGGCGCCGATACCGTGGGTGCTCCGGAGCACCCATGGAAAATACTCTGAGCACCCACGTGTGCCAGACTGCCAGTAGGCTCCATTCATTTAAATTAAACATTGCAGTTGGTGCAAAGTGGAGCATCTGTCATAATGTGATTGGTTATGTCGGTGGCATTGATTCTTAATTTCCCACCAAGCTGATCGCGGTTACGTGCCAATCATATCTGTATTTGTGAGAATTGGCGCTGTCCTGAGTTGAAAGCCTACTTTACGGCTTTATTATCGACTTAATAGGCGCGTGTGTTCACGTCGGCCGCTGTCCATTTTCTAAGGTTCTGAAATGCAAACAATTTTTGGCTACTTCTTTTTTTTAAAAGGGAGTGCGCCCGTGAGCACCCATGGAGGAAAATATCAATCGGCGCCTATGTCTTGAGTAAACACGGCTAAATGCTGACAGCTAAACGGTGTGTCTGTATTTCACTGGAGAGGATTCTAACAAACAACACAGAACCTTTTCCCATCCAGTGACTGTTTTTGTCGTTTAACAGGAATTTACAGGTGAAATAATAAATCATTTCATTTTGAGCAGATCGTTTTGGGCTCCTCAATATATCATATATATATATAATATATCATATATATATATATAACAGAGTCCCTCGTTTGTTCCAAAATAATAAATAAAAAGAATCATGTTAAATAATAACTTAACCAAAAACATAATAATACTTAGATCTCACAGGTTTTGTCAAAATATAACTCACAACTATCCAAGGCATGGACAAAGCCTAATAAAAAATAACCAGTAGGCTAACTCACATACAACTTCTGCACCAGTCTACTGTTTGTTGAGAAAGATAAGCATATTGACATGATCTGGGGTCAGACGCGACCGCTACCTGGTGACCGTCAGTCCAGACGCCCAAAACAGCCGTGTTGCCAGGATGCACAGGTCGCCTACCTCCGCGTTAACCTGGCCAGCCTGGGGAACCTTATTCCGTTCTTCGTGGTGAGTTTCTACCAGTCTGGTGATGGTACATCATGACGAAATGTGATATGCTGGTTCCATTATCCATCTCAATGAACTTGCAGGTCCCTTGGGTCATTTTCTCTGCTCGTTGTGCATCGCAGCTTCTCCGTGCTAACGCCGAGTAGATGCTAGGTTGAGACTGAGAGCAGGACGCACCAACATTAACCAGGGTCGGATGTCGGATGCACGGATGTGGTACATCATATGTGGTACATTGTTTGAGTCGTGGCCGTGTTGTACTTATACATGGCGTGTTTGCAGTGAAATAAGTCGTTTTTTTAAATCAAAATGGTCCCACGCCACACTTCACCGTGACCTCTTCATGATTACTTTTGAACTCAAAACGGAAACTCGCAGCCAGGTAACCTATGGCGCCCCCGGGTGGTAAAATGTTTAATGGCTGCCACACAGTGACACTTCATTTCATTGCTTCAAGACTCACACTACGCAATGCAACCTGCATTAGTTTAATCGATGACAAATTAACGTGATCAACAAAATTCTTAATTATCAATTATCAATTGTCGATTAATCATGCCCATCCCTAGTCTACAGGCCAGTTTGTTACTGTGTAGCAGTTACATACACCAACCTTTCCAGTTTCACTCCTTTCTATATTCTGAAGGTTTTTACAAAGGGCTTTGTTCAGATATCATTCATAGCCTAATCTATGTAACATGTTACACCTAAAAACGTAACGAAAATGGATTTTCTTTTTTATGGCTGTTGACACCATATTCTGATTTATGTGGTGATAAAAGGAGATATCCAAAATCCCCTCTGTGAAAACCTTTGACTAATATGTCAACAAAATAAAAGAAGAATTTTGAACCTGGCTTTTTCCAATGTTCAGATTTCTGCTCTGGAAATGTATGCAAATTAGCACATATTTAACAATATAATGCTTAACTGGGGACGTTTCATGGTAATATTAGTTAATGTTTTTTCTTCCTGCAGTGTCTCCCATTAACAGAGGCTCTACAGGCCATTTAGAGTGTATAAATTGTGTTATTTAATGTTTAGGAGCAGAGGTGTGGACAGAAGGAAACAGAAGAAGCCAGTTAATCTGAAATTGTCTTCTGCAGGTATGTGTATTTATTTCTTAGGCGTTATATATAGTACAGGCCAAAAGTTTGGACACCTTCTCATTCAATGCGTTTCTTTATTTTCATGACTATTGACATTGTAGATTCTCACTCAAGGCATCAAAACTATGAATGAACACATATGGAATTATGTACTTAACAAAAAAGTGTTGTGTGTAGCGGGAGGATGAGGACCCAAATGCAGAGGGAGGCAGACAGGCAGGAGATGGTGGTACTCAGGAATTTAATATAAAAAAAAGCAGCAGTACAGGGACTGGAAAACTCACAAAATAAACTGACGCAGAAACAGACACAAGGCACAGGGAGGAAACACAAGGGCATGGCTACAAACTGAACAGGCATGGACACAAAATCTGACAAGACACAAAGGGATTCACAGAGGCTAAATACATGAGGCAACGAACAAATGAGGGACAGGTGACACAACAGGTGAAACACATCAGAGGCCCGTTCCAGAAAGCAGGTTTAGTGAAAACTCTGAGTTAGTTAACCCTGAGATGAGGGAAACTCTGGGTTTTCTGTTTCAGAAAGAGAGGTAACTTCACCTCAGAGTCAGTTACTATGGTAACTGAGCCTGTGAACCTAACCTGAGGCCTGTACTACGAAGCAGGATTTGGCGTTAACGAGCTAACTTCAGGCTCAACCCTGGATTTTCTGTACTACGAAGGTGGATTAGTTGTTATCGGGTTCAATCACCGTGGTAACTCATGCTGAACACCTAACCTGGTCGGGAGCAGGTTAAGTTGGAGATCAGAGATCAACCGGTGTTAAAGCACCACCTACTGACCAATCAATACTCAGTGTTAAAGCACCGCCTACTGACCAATCAATACTCAGTGTTAAAGCACCGCCTACTGACCAATCAATACTCAGTGTTAAAGCACCGCCTACTGACCAATCAATACTCAGTGTTAAAGCACCGCCTACTGACCAATCAATACTCTGTGTTAAAGCACCGCCTACTGACCAATCAATACTCGATTGATAACGGCATCACCGTTCTTAAAGAAGATCAGGCGGAGCTCGGTGCAGAGAGAGAGAGAGAGAGAGAGAGAGAGAGAGAGAGAGAGAGATGCGCTCATAAAAGTTAAAACATTTAGAGACAACCCCGTTAACATTCCCTGATTGGTATTTTTATGAAATATATATATTTTAATGGGAGGGAATTACATATCGGCTTCTTGAGCCGTGTGTCGCCAATGCGCACAGCGGTTTGAATTATGTTTTTATATTTCTCATTTGCTCTCACGATCGCTTCCCACTGCCAGGGTTGCAACTGAAATAATAGGCTAAAGCAATGACAGTTTATGGAAAGCACAAGTGTAATTATGGTCAGATCTTGGTCCTGACTGATGAGGAAGTGATATTGGAGTTGTGATTTAAACATCTACAGCGTCGGCTATTCTTTTTTATTGCCAGCTGTCCTCCTGTTTTAGGAAGCAGCGACTGTAGGCTATTGCGTTTTCCCTGTAAAACCGAATCTGTGTTCTTCATATTTATGTAGAATTATAATTTGCTCTTCTTATATATAGGAACATAAGCGGCTCTGGTAGATGTTTGCGATTGGTCGTGGTGCGCACACACCGCCTCTTTTATGTGAACGCGCGCCGCTGGATTGGGAAACCCTGAGTTGACTGAACTAGTTGATAACCAGCGTCGTAGTACAGGTTATGCTGGACCGCGGTTGTTAGGTTTGGTGAAGCCGGATTACTGAAAGAAATCCAGGACATGTTGATCTTGCTTCGTAGTACAGGCCTCTGGTCAGGAGCAGGTTTTCTTCAAGAAACCTCGAGTTTTCTCCCTCTCAGTGGGAGGAGACTGAGAAAAACTGAGAAAAAAAACTCTCTGAGAGGGAGGAGAAACTCATTTCCTCATTCATTCATTCAGTCTGTATCAAGCGCAATTTTAATGCAGTTTGTTATCTGCATGAATTGAAAAAACGTATTGGTTTATGTTAGGCAGACTATAAAACGTTTTTTTTTCTCAAACATGTCATGTCCTTATGTCGTCGATCCCGTTGATGAAAAAGTTGTATCAGTATTGAGTCCCGACTATAGATGTATTTTCATTTCCACATAACCGATTTGAGAGGTATTTTTTTTATTATCACAGTCCATCAGATATGTAGATACCTTATTTTTTTTTTATTTAACCTTTATTTATTCAGGGGGAGTTCACTGAGAGGCAGCCTCTCTTTTGCAGGAACGCCCTGATCACATTCACACAGTTACACATTCATACCTGGAAGCTGCCCAGTACAACCACAGTCTGATCTGCTGGCCACTGAGCAGCTCCACTGGAGCCATTGGGGGTTAAGGGCCTTGCTCAAGGGCACCTCAGTGGTGGTAATGAGGGAGGGACAAGCGCTGTTCCAGATGTTATCCTGTCGGTATGGGGATTGAACCGACGACCTCCCGGTCACAAGCTCGCTTCTCTAACCTTTAGGCCACCACTGCCCTTATCCGTCCTCATATCACTAACATCCACGATCATGGACAGGCTTTAACATCCCAGCAGATTCTTTGTGTCACATTACGTTTTTTGCAAACGGCAGTTTTCTTTAACAGTGTAGCAGATCATACTGTAATAGTAAAGCCACTGTATGCAGAGCCGTCAGAAAAGTGTGACTCGCTCTGAAACGTTTTTTAAACATTTTTGTAGTGTTCCCTGGACACAAACCAGTGAGAGCCATTAAAAAGAAATAAATGATTATACATTATAGTTCTGTTAATGATCATGGTGCTGCAGCCTCAGAATGGGATTAGTATAGTTTACTTTTTCGCCCGCAGGATTGCACCTAAATGAAATTATAATACAATTCCAGTTTTCACCAGTAATATTATAAGTTAACTGTGATTAAATATGAAATTAATACACTGTTAATGCATACGCATTGACTCAAGCAGCAATTTTCTCCCACACCAATTCTCTCTCTTTTGCAGCCGCAGACGCTGTCTTGCTTTTTTAACGAAATGAACGTTCAAACTCGCTGTTTGTGCGCATGAGTATTTCCGCAGACCCGTTTGTTTGTGGTTGTTACCATGGTGAATCGTAGAATCATGGCTCCATTCATACTGCCTTTTTATAGTGGTTGTGCACGCGCGTAACCCTGAGTGAACCTACTCCGAGTTGATTGAACCAACTCATATCAGCTGTTCTGGAACCGAAAACTCGGAGTTTCCCATCTCAGGGTAAATCAACTCAGACATCAGGGTTAGACTCGGAGTTTGTTAAACCTCCTACCTGGAACGGACCCCAGGGCAGGGCAGGACAATCAACAAAGGCGGGAAAACACAGGAAGTAAAGTGGATAAGACAAGACAGAAAACCAGACTATCAAAATAAAACAGGAAACAGAACACAAACAGGGAACATGACAAACAGACCACAATACACAGAAAACATACAGAAACCAATAAGGCAACAGAAATGAACAAACAGGCAACAGAAATTGGGCAAAACGCAGAACAAAACACTGAAACCATAACAAAAAGTGTGAAATAACTGAAAACATGTCTTATATTTTAGATTCTTCAAAGTAGCCACCCTTTGCTTTTTTGATAACTCTGCAAACCCTTGGTGTTCTCTCAATGAGCTTCATGAGGTAGTCACCTGAAATGGTTTTACCTTCACAGGTGTGCTTTGTCAGGGTTAATTAGTGGAATTTTTTCCCTCATTAATAAAAAAAGCAAAGGGTGACTACTTTGAAGAATCTAAAATATAAGACATGTTTTCAGTTATTTCACACTTTTTTGTTAAGTACATAATTCCATATGTGTTCATTCATAGTTTTGATGCCTTCAGTGAGAATCTACAATGTTCATAGTCATGAAAATAAAAAGGAAACTCATTGAATGAGAAAGTGTGTCCATACTTTTGGCCTGTACTGTATATTTTTGTTATCTGTGCAGTCACCCAAACCCACATACTGTTTAACTTTTCCCACTGAAACTATTAGCAAGTATAAAACATTGTTTCTCATGTTTTTCACATGTAAATTGTTATAATTCAAATAAGGTTTTCTATTCTAATTGCTCCTGTCTGCTGGCAATGTTCACATTAAGAGTTGAATGAGATACTATCCTGTAATGTAATTTTTATGTACTGTATGTATGGTAGAAAATGAGATCACTCTTAGACAGTACTGATAGTATTTTAGTTGTTGCTGGCACCTTGTCTTCTATCTATCTATCAGAATCAGAATCAGAAAGGTTTTATTGCCAATATGTTTTTTACCTATACAAGGAATTTGTCTTGGTGTTGTTGGTGCATGTCACACATTCTCTAAATACAAGAAGGATCAGAAGAATATAAACAATATAATTATACATACATACACACTGTATGTTATAACTAAAATGTTAAAAAAAAAAAAAAAAAAAAAAAAAAAAAAAAATTAAACAAAACCCCACACCAAAAAAAAAAAAAATAATAAAACAAACCACCAACAAAAAAAAAAAAAAAAAAAATAAAAAAACCCCGCCCCCCCTCACACTCTCTCTTTTTTCCCGGCGCGCCCTGTCTGTCCATCTTGCGTGCATACTCTGGCCAATCACAACCAAGTTACTTAAAGTTGTGTTTACCCCATAGGCTCCGCAATAGCTAAATAGTTTTTAAGCGGAGTGACTCGTTTCACAAAAAGAATTTATACAATTCAAAAGTTATTTTACTTTTAACTGACAACAAAGTGATAATGAATATGTTTACTAATTATAAGTAATATATCCTCCTTGGATTAATAAAATATGACTTCTTCATCTTCTAGTGAGGAGGAGGAGGATCCTACAGCCCCTGAGAGGATTGAATTGGCTTGCTGGTCCACAACAGACAGTGGACCCTCGCAGGTATGAACATAAAACAAGAGCTCAAAGCCTCTAATTTCTTGTCCTTCAGCTGAAGAACTTCTTATTTCTGTTCAGAGGAGAGAGTAGGCCTGAGTTAGGAAACACGTACAGAAGTGTAGAATGGAAACATCAAAAATCATTCTCACTTTAGTCCTGTTAGCAGCATGGCTCTAGGGATAGTTATGTCGGTCCACTGCTTTGTTCCAGTCTGAAATATCTCAACAACTAATAAATGTGTTGAGATAATATCTTGTTCTGACATTTATTCCCCAGAGGATTCATCCATATTGATCCTCTGAGTGCACCAGCAGCTTTACACTTTTAGCTTTAAGCCCCTGACACACCAACTCGACGGCCGACCGACTGCAGACCGTCAGCAGAAAAGCCAGTCGGACTGATCAGTCTCCCCGAGGTCAGAAAAGTTCCTCAGAACACACCGAAGAGACGCCGACTTGAGCGTACGTTCTCCGCGTGCGCAAGGTGTAATACGTCTCCACAACAGCAGGTGCGCTAATCTGTATTGTCGCCCAAAGAATGAAAACTGGCAGCTGACCGACCATAATGGCGGCTCATTCAGAATCCGATCTCATATCGTACTAAAATAGTTCACCGAAACGTGTTTCTGAAAACATTTGAAGAGAGAAATAGGCCGTGCAGTTGCTGAATTTGTCTTAATTTCAGATCAACAAAGGTCAGTTTAAAAGATTTTTGTCAGATTTTGAGAGACTCTAGTCACTCTAGTCACGCTCATCCCGCTCGTCATTTCCTGGTTAGCACTCCACCAATCAGATTGGTCATTGACTGCGACTGCCCGCCCTCCGACTCAACAAGTCAAATCGGCATGGAACACACCGAACAGACTTGAGTCACCGACCTCGCCAGACGGCCGATTATTGGGTTGGTGTGTCAGGGGCTTAAAGTGAAAGCATCTTATCATCTATTGGATGGATTTTAATGAAATGTGGTTCAGACATTAATGTTCCCCATGTGATGAATTGTAGTAATTCTGACTTTCTATCTAGCTCCATCATCAGGTCAACTTAAAAGTATTTCCCCCATAAAACACCTTTTCTTGAAATGATTAGGTATTATCCTTCTAGATAAACCACAGTCACATTAATAATTAGAGTATTATACTAGGTGGTCGCTATAGCAGAAAAAACGCCCTTTAACTCCCACACCGTACATCGCACATTCAAAAACCACATATTCACGCTTTCCCTGGATCCAGCTGAATCTCCTGATAAAGGCCACGCCCATTTCTGCCAAGAAGTTTATGCGTGAAAAATTGCAATTTATCAAAAATCTACTTTGCTACTTCTCCTACTAGACTGTGCGACCAATCTGCACAAAACATGGCACGTAGCATCTCCAGACCGACCTGACAAAAAGTTATCAAAAGAATTTTTATAGGATAAAAATATAACGCACAAACAAATTTGTGTAGGTAACTAAGAAAACACCAACTTTGCCATACCATATCTTGACCAAAATAATTGCTATCAATGCAAAACTTCAGATTCTTGTTCGCCATGACCCTCTGGAGGTCCCCCACACATTTTACAAAATGTGGCCACTAATGTGGGGCGCTACAAGTACAAAAGGTTTATATCTCATGAATGACTCATATGATTTTTACGAAATTTGATGGGTACCATCTAGGGCCACCCATGAGGCCACCCCTACAGTGGGGTACAGATTGGTCAAAGTGGGCATGGCCTATGGGACCCAGGTTTGGATTCACCACTTATACTAAACCGAATAACTTTAAATTTACAGGGTAGATGTACAATGGGTCCTGGACTTCACCTACCAAAAATTACACAGATGGACCTCTTGCTGGCCCTATAATGACGCCGAACGTGTTTTGCATATAACTCCCACATTACTTGTTGCACATTAGAAAAACTTATATCCACATGTTCCTCGAATCAAGCTGAATCAGTGATATTGGCCATGACCATTTCTGATAAGACGTTTTTTCACAATATCTCGCAATGTGCAAAGCCAACTTTTTCAAACTCCTCCTAGGGCGTGCGATCGATCTGCATGAAACCTGGTACCTAGCATGTCCATATGGACCTGACCAAAAGTTATCAAAAGAATTTTTAAAAGTTAAACTATGCGCATTTCACGGCTAAACAAATTCTCCTACCTAGCTACCAAACACAAACTTTATCCTCTCTTGGCCAAATGAAATGCTCGCAGCAACTGAGGCTCTCTACCAAATTTGGCGAAGATCGGCCATATCGTCAACATAGACCAGTTTTGGCCCTTTTACTCAAAAAATGTTAATGGGATACTTGCAATGACCTTGCAGCTCAAACCTCTCGATATTTCTTGACGTTTACCTCCCCACGTTACGCTTTGGGTTCTGCTTTCGCGCGCTCCCTGGGTCATCGGGGGCGACTGGCACCAGGGGGCTTGGACCCCATCATAACTGCTAGTTCACATTGTGTTTTATCATGTGGGAGGACACCAGAGCAGATCAGTGATGTCTGTGTCTCTTATTATTTCTACATGATCTTCCCGTTCCTCTTAGATACCAGAGACCAGTTAACTGAGATGAGTTTCTCTGTCTCTCTGACAAACTGAGGAACTGTGCATCATGTCTAACTGCAGTTAGGACTCATGTTGGATAGAAAATCATTCTGACTGTGTTTCTTCCTGCAGGGTGCAGAGGCGTGATCTGATGAACTGTAAGTGTGTTTCTCTTTAAATTCATTAGAAGATTACTGACTACATGCGTCATTATTACATTTTATATAAATGAACATCAGCACACAAGCTGGGGGTCCTGCGCCATAAAAATGTTACCAAACCACATGTAATAAAAAGAAGTCCAACAGTCTTTTTTGTTTAAAAGGGGCACCATCACTGACACTTATAAATATAAAAAATTGACAAAATGATAATGAATATGTTTACTAATTATTAGTTATGCTATAATTTATGTTATTTTAACAGGTTATTGTTGCTCAGTTCATATACTTCGGTGGACAGTTCACGCCTCGCCGTTGTCCATTAATGGGCATTAACCCACTTATACCATGGTCACTTGCCAAGTAACATATTTTTAAAACATTAGTTCATATTTTAATTAGTTTTACAATCGAAATCTAAAGTTTATCCAAACAATAACTCTGTTTCCCTGGTTACGCCTGACGGTTTGACTAATACCTGGAACAATCATTCCCATCCATCAGGTTCTTATGCAATGCAAACATTGTAGACTCCCCAGGAATTAGGAAGGACCTTAGATACGACTTGCCTCCCTTAGCAATCAGAGATATTTATATAGTCCGCTCAGCTGATAGAACCCTTCAGTTTGCGCACGTCGGGGTTACCGGCGGACGCTGCTCCTTGCGACCGTGCATTCGTGCGGCACTCAGACGCCGCAAATCATCACCAATGAAAAGGGAACTCCCAGCCGAGTTCAACGATACCTCAGACAAGACTCTACGTCATACGGTTCATCAGCTGTGAAAGGGGGAGAGGCTAAAGCATAGGGGGCGGGTCAAACCATCACCAATTCAAAAGGAAGTCTCTGCTGAGTTCAATGACACCTCACACAAGGGTATACCTTAAACGGTTCAAATGTTATGAAAGGGGGCGTGGGCTTTCTTTGTTCATTGCTAAACACTCAAAATGGCCGCCACGCCACGCCCACACCGTCTGACGAAAGGTTTTTCTTTTAATAAATTTTCATCGTTAAGGTGTTGGGATGGTACAGACCAAGTTTGAAGTCCATCGGATGAAATCTCTAGGAGGAGTTCGTTAAAGTATACCACCTTGACTTTTAGGCCTACTTCCTGTTGCCACTAGGGGGCGCTATGACTTTAAGTAAATATCGGCCTATATTTGTCCTCAGGGTTGGACTCTTATGAATCCTGAAAAGTTTCGAGGTAATCGGACAATGTACACTCAAGTTACACCCACTTCCTTTTTCGGCGGCGAAACGCACAAAATGGCCGCCCCGCCACGGCCACGCCCTATGACGAAAAGTTTTTCTTTTAACAACTTTTCATCTGTAACATCTTAAGATGGCACAGACCGAATTTGAAGTTGATCGGATTAAATGTCTAGGAGGAGTTCGTTAAAGTACGACATGTGGAAATGGCCAAAATCGCACTAATTTCGAACTTTGAAATCAAAATGGCGGACTTCCTGCTGGGTTTAGGGTATGGCTCTAATGAAGTTTTTTGTACATCTTGACATGTTACATATGGGTACCAAGATTCGTGAGTCTACGTTAAACGCACTGCAGGGGCTCAATTTTCTTAACTTTCTAGGGGGCGCTAGCGAGCCATTTTTGTGCGGCTATTCGCGAAACCCTTAAAATACGTAAACTTTCACCAGACTTGATACATCCACCAAATTTGGTGAGTGTTTGAATATGTTAAGCCCCTCAAAAAGCCAATTCACTTGACGGGAAAAAGAAAGAAAGAATAATTCCTTCAGTTTCAATAGGGCCTTCGCCGCTGTCGGCGCTCGACCCTAATAATTAAAGGTGCGAGCAGCGATGGACGGGCCTTCGCGCCTCGGCGCGCGTCGGGGTTACCGATGGTACAGACCAAGTTTGAAGTCCATCGGATGAAATCTCTAGGAGGAGTTCGTTAAAGTATAGCACCTTGACTTTTAGGCCTACTTCCTGTTGCCACTAATCGGACAACATACACTCGAGTTACACACACTTCCTGTTTCGGTGGCGAAATGCACAAAATGGCTGCCCCGCCACGGCCACGCCCTATGACGAAATTTTTTCTTTTAACAACTTCTCATCTTTAACATCTTAAGATGGCACAGACCGAGTTTGAAGTTGATCGGATGAAATCTCTAGGAGGAGTTCGTTAAAGTACATAGTATTTAAAGTATAATGTGGAAATGGCCAAAATCGCACTAATTTCGAACTTTGAAATCAAAATGGCGGACTTCCTGGGTTTAGGGTATGGCTCTAATGAAGTTTTCTGTACATCTTGACATGTTACATATGGGTACCAAGATTCGTGAGTCTACGTTAAACGCACTGCAGGGGCTCAATTTTCTTAACTTTCTAGGGGGCGCTAGCGAGCCATTTTTGTGCGGCTATTCGCGAAACCCTTAAAATACGTAAATTTTCACCAGACTTGATACAACCGCCAAATTTGGTGAGTTTTTGAATATGTTAAGGCCCTCAAAAAGGCAATTCATTTGACGGGAAAAAGAACGAATAGAAAGAATAATTCCTTCAGTTTCAATAGGGCCTTCGCCGCTTTCACCTTGGTTCAAACTCCAGACAACAAGTAGTAAGTGCAAGTACATTAGCTTTAAATAAGCAAAGCTACAAAGAGACCTATGAAAGTGCAGGTTTATTTATTTTTTATTTTCTTTGTTTTATCCGAGGTGTAGTTGGAAGAGATGTGTTTTTAGCCTTCGGTGGAAGATGTGTAGGCTTTTGGCCATCCTGATGTCGATGGGGAGCTCGTTCCACCATTTATGAGCCAGGACAGAGAACAGTCTGGATTTGGTTGAGTGATTAGTTCTCCCTTGCTGTGAGGAGGCAGCAAGCAGTTTGGCTGATGCAGAGCAGAGTGGGGGGGTTGGGGTGTAGGGTTGGACCATGTCCTGGATGTAAGCTGGGGCTGATCCGTTCATGACCCTGTATGTAAGTACTAGTGTACTGTATGAGCGTACTAGTGTACTGTATGAGCATACTAGTTTACTGTATGAGCGTACTAGTGTACTGTATGAGAGTACTAGTGTACTGTATAAGAGTACTAGTGTTTTGAAGTGGATGCGGGCAGCCACTGGTAACCAGTGAAGAGAGTGGAGGAGCGGTGTAGTGTGAGAGAACTTGGGGAGGTTGAAGACAAGTCGAGCTGCTGCGTTCTGAATGAGCTGCAGGGGCCGGATAGCACATGCAGGCAGGCCAATCAGGAGGGAGCATGCAGGCAGGCCAATCAGGAGGGAGCATGCAGGCAGGCCAATCAGGAGGGAGTTGCAGTAGTCTAGACGTGAGATGACTAGAGCCTGAACCAGAACCTGAGTTGCCTTCTGCGTTAGAAGGGGACGTATCCTTCTGATGTTATGCAGCATATAACGACTTTTACAAAGAATTTGATCCGCGATGTGTAACGTTACTGTTGGCTGCAGCGGCGCAGAAGCAGCGAGCTGAACAGTGAACAGGATGTGAGATAACGTTATTCGCTGTGAAACAAAGTCAGTCCAGAGGGCCAGTATAACTTACTTCTTGCAGCCTGTGTGTTTTAGCGCCATCCTGTGGTGTTCAGAGGACGAGTTGGAAATAATAAATCCACATTTCCTTTTTGATTTCATGTAGCGCATTCATTTAGAACAGTAAACAGACAGTTTCACCGGAACTCCTTTAGTAGGTGTCCTATATCACTTTTTAATGGACACCCTGCAACCAATCAGAATTGAGACCATGGTATAAATCTTGTTAATGGTTAATAAAGAGTTTGTTAAGCTATAATCTATAAACATTGCTAGTTAATGCTTTATAAACCAGTTATTAATTATTACATTATTATATGCAGTATTTACAGTATAATAATGATTAACTAAAGTTGAACTAATAATGTTATTAATAACTGCAGCTGTGTTGTGTCTCGTTCTCTCCGTCAGATTTCTGTCAACTCACAGTCGACACAAACACAGTGAGCACAGGACTCAAACTGTCTGACAACAACAGGAAGGTGACATGGGAGGAGGAGGAGCAGCCATATCCTGATCATACAGAGAGGTTTGACTACTGGCCTCAGCTGCTGTGTAGAGAAGGTCTGACTGGTCGCTCTTACTGGGAGGTCGAGAGGGATGGAGGGATTTTTATATCAGTGAGTTACAGAGGAATTGGCAGGAGAGAAGATGATGCCAGTATGTTTAGACGTAATGGTCAGTCCTGGAGTCTGTTCTGCTCTGGTTGTACTTACTCCTTCTGGCACAATAAGAGAAGAATACATCTCAAGCCCATCTCCACCTCTTTCTCTAGTAGAGTAGGAGTGTATGTGGACTGGCCTGCTGGCTCTCTGTCCTTCTACAGAGTCTCTGACTCTGACTCACTGATCCACCTCTACACCATCAACACCACATTCACTGAACCTCTTTACCCTGGGTTTGGGTTTGGGTGCAACTTCCCTGATTCCTCAGTGTCTTTGTGTTCTCTGTATAGTCCTGTTGGGTAGTGCACATATTAAACAATCCAATTACCAAGGTGATAAAAGCACCACATTTTAGATGAAGCTTCTTCAGGACCTCGTGAATGATTTCAGCCCACCTGAAATATTGAAATTTAGTGTCACATCACTTAAAAAACAGTATTCATGAAAAACCGTTTTTTTTTTTTTTTCCTCTCAAGTAAAACTTTCAGGGCCTTTTAAGACCACTGAATAAGTTTCCTTTTGTTAATTTGTGCTCAGGCCAGTAGATCTTCCAAATTATAAGTGTAAAATAGAGTGCTAAGACACCTTATACCTCAAAAAACCTCAACAAGTCCTGTATAATATAGGCGGAATTATTAAAAAAGGCAGCAAAAAGGCTTAAATGTTAAGAGATCTTGGTTTTCTCTTTTACTTTTCAATTCAACTAGGTCATTCATATAGCTATCTACTGAGTTCATAGTTTGGTCATTAGTTTTATTTTAGGCTGCATCACATCACATTAAATCCTATATGTTTGTGACAGTACATAGATAGATGTACTTTCAGTTATTTTGGTTTCCTATTGTATACGTGTTGCAGGTCAGAATGTCTTGATTCTCTCGTTCTTTTATGCTTACATAACATTAGTTTCTGACACTTCAACGTGGAGCTGAAATGGGCTCTATGTATTATTTGCCAGAAAGACACCTCTGAACCCCTGAGATGTCCCTTGCAGACACCTGGGACAAGTGGTGATAAATCTGATGCCTATAGATCATTTCTTGCTAATGTCGAGCAATTCAGGGCGATTGACAATCTTCCAACTAAAATCCATTTTGGGAATGATGAAACTGCTAGCAGTTTTTCTTCCTATTCTGCTTCTTGGCACAAATCTTGCCACCTAAAGTTTAACAATTGAAAGCTTATGAAAGCGACAAAGAAGAACGTGGGGAATGTTGTTGAATCTGGAGGGGGAAAGCCAATGTTCGAAAGTGCTTCTTCTGTGAGGGTGGCATAGATCAAGGTGATTTGACACTACATTTTAATATTTCAGATGGGCTCCTAGAAATCATTCATTTATCATTGAAATTTAGAACTTACTTAAAGAAGCATCATGCAAAATTTGGTGCTTTTATCACCTCGGTAACGGTATTTTCACTACGTCACCAGACTAGTAGGAGGAGACAACTTCCTGTCCTGTGGTTTAAATGTTGGTGGAGGACGAGGCTTCACTTTGGTTCACATTTGTCTCACTGATTGTGTCTTTAATGTCAGAAATGTTCTTCTTCTTTAGTAGTGTTGAAAACTAGTTTACTGTCTAAACTGTCTAAACTGTGTTGACTTTGATTTTCACTTTAATCATGTTTAATTGGAGCAGCTTCAGCTGTTAGGGATTTATTTCCGTAAAGGTTTAAATATAAAAAAATACTTTCAACATGTTTTAACAAATGTAAAGCTGTTTCAGTTTGAAAATTAAAGAATAAAGATGTTTCCTTCACAATGAGAGTATTTTCTTCATTAGAACATGTTTTATTCTACTTCTGTATATAAGCCAATCAATCTTATTTCTGTTAGGGCTCAGGGAAATGGCGGACCCAGAAATGCAGAGACAGCAGGGCAGTGGAGAGCTTGAGGATTTAATAAAAAATAAAAGCAATACAACCAAAGCAGTCCTGAAGACAGCAGGCAAAAATAGTTCCAAAATGTAGAAGAAGCCAAAAGAACAGGAATCACAAAATCTGGACCACCGAGACAAAAGGGGTGGACGCCACACACTAACACCCAAAACAATACAATGATCTGACAAAGACAACACAGAGACGAAATACACAAGGTAACGAGGATGAAACAAGGGACAGGTGACACGAGGGCTCAGGAACAGGAGGAATGCATCGGGGGGGGGCAGACAATCACAAAGGCGGGAAAACACAAGGCAGGAAGTAAAACAAGACAGAAGTTTTGGGTGTTTTGCGTGCTTGCTACCCATCTCTGCATTTGGATCCGCTATTCTCTGAGATTTGTGACAAAAGGTTTACATCTCCTACTTCTTAATGTTAGAAGTCTGACACCTAAAATGGAGGAAATTAGAAACAGTCAGAGGTCGGGGTTATCTGTTTAACAGAAAGTTAAACAGTTTGGTTAGATGAAACTATAAGTGACAAGAAAATTGCCATTAATAATTACTGTATAGTTAGGAAGGACCGGAATAGAAAAGGTGGCAGGGTTTGTGTATATGTGCGCTCAGATGTGGCTTTCAACTGTAGAGATGACATTGCTAGTGATTTAGATATTGTTTGGATGGACATATTACCAAAAACCAATCCCATTTTATTGGGGGCTTGTTACAGACTGCCACGCCATGCTACTTTCTATGACAAGTTAGAACAGGTTCTTTTGAGTCTATCAGACAAGAGATCTCAGAGCTGATATTAATGGGGGATATGAACACAAACGTGTTGGGCTGTGCTCATCCTTCCGGCAAATACTGGAGGACATGTGTCACTCTTTTGGTCTTGAACAGCTGGTAAAACAGTCCACGAGGATAAGCAAGTCTTGTGACAAAACTAAAATATCTCAAAGTGGTAATATTACTTACGGCATAAGTGATCATAATATAATTTATTTGCACAAGAAAAACTGGTTAAAAAAACCTTTTGCTCTCACAAGTCTGTACCATCCAGATCATTTAAACATTACTCCCAGGGAACTTTCAAGATGCTGGTTGATGAGGTGGATTGGTCCCCGGTGGTAAATTGTTCATGTGTTAACATAGCATGGTCAGACAGATTATTAAAAATCATCAACAAGGTGACCCCTCTCAGACAGATTAGAGTTAAACAGCGTTCTAGTGCATGGTTTGATGAAGTTATACATGATGCTATTAAAACACTTACTTCACTTCTATAGCAGAACAGCTGGTCTCAAATCTTCAACCGTCCTCTGGGTTATTTAGCACTGATAGGGTGAAATCATTCTATAATAAACTTGGAGCGCTGCCCAACTCATTTTCCTTACAGAAGGTTGAGGTAGGGGAGATGGAGAAAAAGCTCTTACAGCTACACTGCTCTAAGGGCCCTGAGTTAGATGGGTTTTCTCCTCGGTTATTACTTTATGCCGCTGCCCAAATAGCCCCTTACATCTCCCATATTTTGGGAGAATTTTGTTGAATCTGGCGTTTTCCCCAATGACCTCAAGAGGGCCAAGGTAGTTCCCCTTTTTAAAAAGGGAAACAGCCTTGATCCTGGTAACTACAGACCAGTCTCTCTTTTGTGCACAGTCTCAAAACATTTTAAAAAAGTTGGTCAACGAGCAATTTAATAAATACATGAATAAAAACAACTTCATGTTTAAAGGTGCTCTAAGCGATGTTGAGTGACGTTACTTCTTGTTGACGTTCAAAGTATTTTCAAACAAAAAGAAGACTAGCTCGCTCCTCCCTCCTCCTCGTCCCGTTCCCTCCCTTCTGTGCTTCAGCGCACTAACCCATGACAGACTGATTGCCAAACTTGAGGCCTTGGGGGCAGACAGCTCCACCTGTAGGTGGTTTAGGTCTTACCTATCAGGGAGGGAACAATTGGTGGTCTTAGGGGGAATGCTGTCTGACCCTAGTGTAGTTGAATGCGGCGTTCCGCAAGGAAGTATTCTCGGACCGTCCTTATTTTTGACATACATTAACGATATGTCAGACTCCTGTTAATGTGAAATGTTTCTCTACGCTGATGACTTTTAATGTCTCATAAACACCAATCCACACTAGAGAGTACCCTGAGCTCTGAGCTATCGTCTGTAAACAACTGGCTGATTGACAATATGCTGTCTCTACATTTTGGTAAGACAGAGGCCATCTTGTTCAGTTCAAAATACAGACTGAATAGATGCTCGGAATGTAGGGTCATTTTGAATAATGTGGTGGTCAGTGCAAAAGCGTCAGTGAAATACCTGGGTTGCTTCTTAGGAAACAACTTGGATGGCAGGAATATGGCCAATAAGGTTCTGAGTAAAGTCACCGGGCTCGCAAAGTTTTTAGCCAGAAACTCTAAATGTTTTCAGTGTTTCCTCTAGGATTTTTTTTAGCAGTGGGGGCAGATCTGTTGGAACCCCCCCCCCGTCCTGCGCCCTGCCACTAAATGTTTTACGTATTAAACGGAACTGACACTTTGCTGCAAAACAAATAAATATATTTATTCACCTCTATTCACACACAATGAGGCATATTTTCATTTTGTTTTGATTGAACTGTATTTTTGAGGAACTGTAGGTCTACAAAATTAATTTTAGAAGAACTTCTTCATAGGGAAACCAAAACCCAAAGTAGGCTATATATAGTATGAAACCATTCATAATGAAACTAATTGCATATTTGCCTCAGTGGCAAAGTTGGCAGCCTTGCTGTGTGCATCTGATTTTTCTTGGCTTTTGGAAAAATAACTCCAAGGCTATAGGAGTAACTCGGTTATAGGAGAATTCAGAAAGAGGTGGCCAATTAATGCTGAGTAGCATACATGCTGCTAGATGGTACCCCTGTGGCCTGGATGGACATTTTGACCGTTTTGAAATTTATATGTGTAATAACTTTGCTAAATAAAAAAAATACAATCCGTCTGGTACCTGACTTTTCCTAAAAGAGTCTATTTTCATTTAAAATTGTTTTTAGGCTATATACATTACACAAAAAGGCAAAGAAAATACAATCACTTTTACCTATTTTGGCCATTTTCGCGGTTTTGTTTTTAATCTTTTGCGTGGTTGAAGATGCATCTTGGTTGCTTAGTAATAATTACAGTCTCTGTCAGAGAAACGTAACTAGCAGTCTCAAGTAACAAGTGTGGGCATTAAGGGCATTAAGGTGGTAGCCTAAGTGAGCAGAAGAGAGATAGAGAAAGAGGAAGCAGACGTGTTGTAGATGCAACCGGAGCAGAGTTAGTGGTTATTAATTTTATAACGTCGGCCCTGGAGGTAACGAGTCTCCCCTGGTTTTCTGATCATGGTCGGAAACGAAGCGATCAGGAGAGGTTAACCCATTGAACATTTTAACAGCTTATTAACGTGCGCTTGTTGCCCCATGCGCTGATGCGCTCATCTGTTGACATTTCCGAATGCCTTCCTACAGTTGCTTAATAAAAAAGGGCTTTCCACACAAACAAACGTAGCCTACATGTGTCATTAGTATGAGGAAAAAAATGAGTTGGGCTCAGACACAAATTTCTTAATGCCTGTCGGGCTCGGTCCGGGTTCGGTCACGGCTCTGTCGGACACGGGCCGGCTCGGACAGAAAGATTTGGCCCGATCTGGACTCTAATGGGCATCACCGATGGGCCGAAGGCAAAGCCAGAGTCGGTAACGCAGGCTACGGCGTGGATGGACTCTGTTCTGAATCAGAAGCAGCAACTGGCAGAGGAGCTGAGAGTGGAGTTTATGGAGGAAAAAAAGGGCAGCGGCACACGGTCCGAGCTGCGCTGCGCACCGCAGCAGACACCAAAATGGAAGCAGTGCCAGTTAGGTTAGGTTATAAATGTTCAAATAACATAGCCTACTTTTAATTGTTATTTGGCTGGAATTATGTTGAATGAATTTCCCCCAATATGTTTCGGGACATGAATGTATGAAATAGTCACGGTTTAGCCTACTATGCCATGATATGATATCAACAGCCATGTGCAATTTAGCTAGCAGGTGAAGGTGAAACTAGAAATGTGCAAGAACTATAGACTAATACAGGCTTACATGAACTGACAATATACGTTAGGCTATACGACTTACAGTTCTCAAGGATGCACACGTGCCATCTCAACCGGGTCCTCTAGACAGCCTGTCTCTTTTTTCTTTCTCCCTTTTCTCTGAGTGGCACGCATGCCCACTTGCATCGTGAAGCGCATATGATACCGTGGCGGGAGAAATCTAACCGTGGCGGACCGCCACTTGTCAATCAACATAGAGGAAACACTGGTTTTGTAGGAGGGTGTAGCAGGTGAATTAAGGGTTTATTCAACCAAACCAGAGAAACAGTGGAAAGACGAACCAAGATGGCTTTTGGTAGTTTTATTTAGTTTCTATAATCATTATTATCAGTGTTTATTTACATGGAGTCTGGTGTGTTTGGTGGAGACAAAGCATGACAATAAACAGTAACATGCCTGTTACTGTTTATTGTCTATAAATAACTAAATAAATAGGTAACTTCATCAGCTGGAAGAATAAAGTGTTGAAGCTGAATCAGGTCAACAGTCACACAGACGGGTTTATGACGTCACTGCAGTCTCATCCAATCAGAGCCCTGCTGTGTGTGTGTGTGTGTGTGTGTGTGTGTGTGTGTGTGTGTGTGTGTGTGTGTGTGTGTGTCTGTCTGTCTGTCTGTCTGTCTTTGTGTGTGTGTGTGTGTGTGTGTGTGTATGTGTTTGTGTGACCTCTGACCTGTGACAGCAGCCACTGCATCCTCAGCCAATCAGAGCCCTGCTGTGTGTGTGTGTGTGTGTGTGTGTGTGTGTGTGTGTGTGTGTGTGTGTGTGTGTGTGTGTGTGTGTGTGTGTGTGTTGTGTGTGATCTCTAGCCTGTGACGGTGGCCCCCCTGCTGCTGAACCAGGATCAGCTCTATATTTACCTGAGATTAACAGACACACACAGAGACACTTCCTGTTGTCCGTCAGAGAGTTGCAGACTGTCGGAGCAGCAACATGTCCGCTGTCGCCGCTGCTGCAGGCCCTGCCCCCTGGAGGAACAACAGCCTGGTGATGGGGGGGGGGCGGGACCCTCCCCTGTCTGACCAGGGAGACACCATCATTGGAGTCTACCTGCTGCTGCTCGGTGGGTACACACACACACAGCGGAGAAAGTGTTTAGACCGGTTGGCAAGTGTGTGTTTGTGCCAAGGGTCCGTTTAGTAGCAGTTAGACCCTGATGGTAGCAGGTTAGTAGCAGTTACAACCTGATGACAGCAGGTTAGGAGCAGTTACACCCTGATGGTAGCAGGTTAGTAGCAGTTACACCCTGATGGTAGCAGGTTAGTAGCAGTTACAACCTGATGACAGCAGGTTAGGAGCAGTTACACCCTGATGGTAGCAGGTTAGTAGCAGTTACACCCTGATGACAGCAGGTTAGTAGCAGTTACACCCTGATGGTAGCAGGTTAGTAGCAGTTACAACCTGATGACAGCAGGTTAGGAGCAGTTACACCCTGATGGCAGCAGGTTAGTAGCAGTTACACCCTGATGGTAGCAGGTTAGTAGCAGTTACACCCTGATGGTAGCAGGTTAGTAGCAGTTACACCCTGATGGCAGCAGGTTAGTAGCGTCACCCTGATGACAGTTAGCAGCAGTTAACACCCTGATGGTAGCAGGTTAGTAGCAGTTACAACCTGATGACAGCAGGTTAGTAGCAGTTACACCCTGATGGTAGCAGGTTAGTAGCAGTTACAACCTGATGGCAGCAGGTTAGTAGCAGTTACACCCTGATGGTAGCAGGTTAGTAGCAGTTACAACCTGATGGCAGCAGGTTAGTAGCAGTTACACCCTGATGGTAGCAGGTTAGTAGCAGTTACAACCTGATGACAGCAGGTTAGTAGCAGTTACACCCTGATGGTAGCAGGTTAGTAGCAGTTACAACCTGATGGCAGCAGGTTAGTAGCAGTTACACCCTGATGGTAGCAGGTTAGTAGCAGTTACAACCTGATGGTAGCAGGTTAGTAGCAGTTACAACCTGATGGTAGCAGGTTAGTACCAGTTACAACCTGATGGCAGCAGGTTAAGTAGTTACACCCTGATGGTAGCAGGTTAGTAGCAGTTACAACCTGATGGCAGCAGGTTAGTAGCAGTTACAACCCTGATGGTAGCAGGTTAGTAGCAGTTACACCCTGATGGTAGCAGGTTAGTAGCAGTTACAACCTGATGGTAGCAGGTTAGTAGCCAGTTACACCCTGATGGTAGCAGGTTAGTAGCAGTTACACCCTGATGGCAGCAGGTTAGTAGCAGTTACACCCTGATGGTAGCAGGTTAGTAGCAGTTACAACCTGATGGCAGCAGGTTAGTAGCAGTTACACCCTGATGGTAGCAGGTTAGTAGCAGTTACAACCTGATGGCAGCAGGTTAGTAGCAGTTACACCCTGATGGTAGCAGGTTAGTAGCAGTTACACCCTGATGGTAGCAGGTTAGTAGCAGTTACACCCTGATGGTAGCAGGTTAGTAGCAGTTACACCCTGATGGTAGCAGGTTAGTAGCAGTTACACCCTGATGGTAGCAGGTTAGTAGCAGTTACAACCTGATGGTAGCAGGTTAGTAGCAGTTACACCCTGATGGTAGCAGGTTAGTAGCAGTTACACCCTGATGGTAGCAGGTTAGTAGCAGTTACACCCTGATGGCAGCAGGTTAGTAGCAGTTACACCCTGATGGTAGCAGGTTAGTAGCAGTTACACCCTGATGGTAGCAGGTTAGTAGCAGTTACAACCTGATGGCAGCAGGTTAGTAGCAGTTACACCCTGATGGTAGCAGGTTAGTAGCAGTTACAACCGATGGCAGCAGGTTAGTAGCAGTTACACCCTGATGGCAGCAGGTTAGTAGCAGTTACACCCTGATGACAGCAGGTTAGTAGCAGTTACACCCTGATGGCAGCAGGTTAGTAGCAGTTACAACCTGATGGTAGCAGGTTAGTAGCAGTTACAACCTGATGGTAGCAGGTTAGTAGCAGTTACACCCTGATGGTAGCAGGTTAGTAGCAGTTACACCCTGATGGTAGCAGGTTAGTAGCAGTTACAACCTGATGGCAGCAGGTTAGTAGCAGTTACACCCTGATGGTAGCAGGTTAGTAGCAGTTACACCCCCACTGACAGCAGGTTAGTAGCAGTTACACCCTGATGGCAGCAGGTTAGTAGCAGTTACAACCTGATGGTAGCAGGTTAGTAGCAGTTACACCCTGATGGTAGCAGGTTAGTAGCAGTTACAACCTGATGGCAGCAGGTTAGTAGCAGTTACAACCTGATGGCAGCAGGTTAGTAGCAGTTACAACCTGATGGCAGCAGGTTAGTAGCAGTTACACCCTGATGGTAGCAGGTTAGTAGCAGTTACAACCTGATGGCAGCAGGTTAGTAGCAGTTACACCCTGATGGCAGCAGGTTAGTAGCAGTTACACCCTGATGACAGCAGGTTAGTAGCAGTTACACCCTGATGGTAGCAGGTTAGTAGCAGTTACACCCTGATGACAGCAGGTTAGTAGCAGTTACCCCTGATGGCAGCAGGTTAGTAGCAGTTACACCCTGATGGTAGCAGGTTAGTAGCAGTTACACCCTGATGGTAGCAGGTTAATAGCAGTTACAACCTGATGGTAGCAGGTTAGTAGCAGTTACAACCTGATGGCAGCAGGTTAGTAGCAGTTACACCCTGATGGTAGCAGGTTAGTAGCAGTTACACCCTGATGACAGCAGGTTAGTAGCAGTTACACCCTGATGGCAGCAGGTTAGTAGCAGTTACACCCTGATGGTAGCAGGTTAGTAGCAGTTACACCCTGATGGTAGCAGGTTAGTAGCAGTTACACCCTGATGGTAGCAGGTTAGTAGCAGTTACAACCTGATGGCAGCAGGTTAGTAGCAGTTACACCCTGATGGTAGCAGGTTAGTAGCAGTTACACCCTGATGGCAGCAGGTTAGTAGCAGTTACACCCATGGCAGCAGGTTAGTAGCAGTTACACCCTGATGTAAAATTCACCCTTGTACAGGTTAGTACAGTTACACCTGATGGTAGCAGGTTATACAGTTACACCCCAGCAGGTTAGTACAGTTACACCCTTGCAGCAGTTAGTAATTACACCCTGATGGTAGCAGGTTAGTAGCAGTTACAACCTGATGGCAGCAGGTTAGTAGCAGTTACAACCTGATGGCAGCAGGTTAGTAGCAGTTACACCCTGATGGTAACAGGTTAGTAACTAGTAACTAAAGTTGGAACAGATGAATGTAGTGGAGTAACTAAAGTAACTAGTGACTAAAGCTGTACCAGATGAATGTAGCGGAGTAACTAAAGTAACTAGTAACTAAAGCTGTAACAGATGAACGTAGTGGAGTAACTAAAGTAACTAGTAACTAAAGCTGGAACAGATGAACGTAGCGGAGTAACTAAAGTAACTAGTAACTAAAGCTGGAACAGATGAATGTAGTGGAGTAACTAAAGTAACTAGTAACTTAAGCTGTAACAGATGAATGTAGCGGAGTAACTAAAGTAACTAGTAACTATAGCTGGAACAGATGAATGTAGTGGAGTAACTAAAGTAACTAGTAACTAAAGCTGGAACAGATGAATGTAGTGGAGTAACTAAAGTAACTAGTAACTAAAGCTGTAACAGATGAATGTAGCGGAGTAAAAAGTACAATATTTCTCTCTAAAATGTAGCAGAGTAGAAGTAGAAAGTAACATGAAAAGAAAATTTAATTCAATTCAATTTTATTTATAGTATCAAATCATAACATAAGTTATCTTGAGACACTTTACAGATAGAGTAGGTCTAGACCACACTCTATAATTTACAAAGCCCCAACAATTCCAACAATTCCAGTAATTCCCTCAAGAGCAAGCAGTGCGACAGTGGCGAGGAAAAACTCCCTCTTGGGAAGAAACCTCGGACAGACCCAGGCTCTTGGTAGGCGGTGTCTGACGAGCCGGTTGGGGGTGTAATGAACAGTGGAGATAGTAGTCACATTAATAATGGAACAGTGACTGGATGTAGCGGGAAGCAGCAGGGTTCAGCAGGACGCAGCATGACATTGCAGGGCATCGCTGAGCTCAGCAGGGAGTGCAGCAGGACCACGGCGACAGCTGCAACCAGGATCTTGGTGCCAACGTTCTCCAAGGAAATACGCTGGGTGAAAAAACATAAGGACTCCGGGGAGTAAACTCCCCAGAAGCTAGGATTAGTAACAAGCATTTCTGGGACGGGCTGCACACAAATAATAATAGTAATAGTAACAGTAATAGAAACAGTAATAGAAAAGGAGAGGAGAGAGCAGCTCAGTGTGTCAAAGGAAGGAAGTCCCCCGGCAGTCTAGAACTATAACAGCGTAACTATAACAGGTAACTAAGAGAGACAGGTCATAAGGAGAGGTAGCTTTTTCGGGCTTAGAACTCTCCCCCTGCCGGATCTGGCTTGGCTGGCCTGCCTCCCTCTACTTTGTTATGTATTATTAATCTAACAATTATGAAGAGAAGCAGTTGGGCTAGTTAGGTGAACACTGCAACTCCTCACTCCCTAACTATAAGCTTTATCAAATAGGAGAGTTTTAAGTTCATTCTTGAATGAGGTGACAGTTTCTGCCCCCCGAACCCAGATCGGGAGCTGGTTCCATAGGAGAGGAGCCTGATAACTGAAGGCTCTGGCTCCCATTCTACTTTTAGAGACTCTAGGTACCACCAGTAACTCTGCATTCTGGGAGCGCAGTGCTCTAGTGGGACAATAGGGTATTAGGAGCTCTTCTAGATATGATGGTGCTAGACCATTTAGAGCTTTGTAGGTCAAGAGAAGGACTTTAAACTCAATCCTGGATTCAACAGGAAGCCAATGCAGAGAAGCTAATACAGGAGAAATATGATCTCTTTTCTTAGTTCTTGTGAGAACACGCGCTGCAGCATTCTGGATCAGCTGGAGAGTCTTAAAGTGCCCATATTATGAAAAAAATCACTTTTTCTGGGATTTGGGGTGTTCTTTTGTGTCTCTGGTGCTTCCACACACATACAAACTTTGAAAAAAATCCATCCATGCTGTTTTGAGTGAGATACAGTTTCTGAATGTGTCCTGCCTTCAGTCTCCTGGTGAGCTGTTCAAAATCGGCTCGGACTGTGACGTCACAGTCCGAAATGAGCTGGCTAACCACAACCGTTAGCTCGTTAGCATGCTAACCGTTAGCATTAGCATGCTAACGCTAATGCTAACGCTAGCATGCTACGTCGTTCTCAATAGCAAAGCACTGCTACAACACACACAAGTTCACCATAATCTACAAAAGAACTACTTACATGTGAGCATAATATGGGTGCTTTAAGAGACTTATTTGAGCAACCTGACAGTAGGGAATTACAATAGTCCAGCCTGGAAGTAACAAATGCATGGACTAGTTTTTCAGCGTCGTTTTGAGACAGGATATTCCTAATTTTGGCAATGTTACGAAGATGAAAAAAGGCTGTTCTTGAGGTTTGTTTTAGATTGGCATTAAAGGATATATCCTGATCAAAGATAACTCCTAAATTTCTAACAGTGGTGCTGGAGGCCAGGGCAACACCATCCAGAGTAGCTATATCTTTAGATAATGAAGTTCGGAGGTCTTTAGGGCCCAGCACAATAACTTCAGTTTTGTTAGGGTTTAACATCAGAAAATTATAGGTCATCCAGGATTTTATATCCTTAATGCACGCTTGAAATTTAGCTAGCTGACTGGTTTCGTCTGGTTTGATTGACAAGTATAATTGGGTGTCATCTGCATAACAGTGAAAGTTAATTGAGTGTTTTCTAATAATATTCCCAGAGGAATATTGCCCATATGAAGGTAAATAGAGAGAATGGGTCCAAGCACTGAGCCTTGAGGAACCCCATGGCTAACTTTAGCGTACTTGGAGGATTTATCATTAACATTCACAAATTGAGATCGATCAGAGAAATAGGACCTAAACCAACTCAGAGCAATTCCTTTAATGCCAACCAAGTGTTCCAATCTCTGTAACAGGATTGAATGGTCAATAGTGTCAAATGCAGCACTAAGATCTAGTAAAACAAGAATGGAGACAAGTCTTTTGTCTGCAGCAGTTAAAAGGTCGTTAGTAATTTTCACTAGTGCCGTCTCTGTGCTATGATTCTTTCTAAATCCTGATTGAAAGTCATCAAATAAACTATTGCTATGTAGAAAATCACATAACTGATTAGCAACCACATTCTCAAGGATCTTGGATAGAAAGGGAAGGTTAGATATAGGTCTATAGTTTGCTAAGACCTCAGGATCCAGGGTGGGTTTTTTCAGAAGAGGTTTTATCACAGCTACTTTAAATGACTGTGGTACATAACCTGTTAATAGAGACATATTGATCATATCTAGTAATGAGGTGTTAACCACAAGTAATGCTTCTTTGAGTAGTCTCGTTGGGATGCGGTCCAAGAGACAGGTAGATGGCTTAGCTGAGGATATCTTTAACATTAATTGTTGAAGGTCTATAGGATAAAAGCAGTCTAAGTATATGTCGAGACTAGTCTTTATTTCTAACGACTCTGCGTTTAAAGGTGAACCGTTAGAAGTTGAGTGTAAAAGGTGATGAATTTTATCTCTAATTGTTGTAATTTTATCATTGAAGAAGCTCATGAAGTCATCACTACTCAGAGCTAGAGGAATAGATGACTCAGTAGAGCTGTGACTATCTGTCAGCCTGGCGACAGTGCTGAAAAGAAACCTTGGGTTGTTCTTGTTTTCTTCTATTAGTGATGAGTAAATAGTCTGATCTGGCTTTTCTTAGGGCCTTCCTATAGGTTTTGAGACTTTCTTGCCAATCCAAACGAGATTCTTCCACCTTGGTGGAACGCCACTTACATTCGAGGTTTCGCAAGATTTGTTTTAATTTGCGAGTTTGGGAGTTATACCAAGGTGCTAGTTTCCTTTGCTTCATCATCTTCTTTTTCAGGGGAGCGACGGAGTCTAAGGTCGTCCGTAGGCATGTCGGAATAACCGCTCTACAAATGCATCAATTTGAGAGGGACTGAGGTTAACATACAGGTCCTCTGTTATGTTAAGGCATGACATAGAGTCGATGCTTTTGGAATATCTTCTTTAAATTTAGCTATAGCACTGTCAGATAAGCATCTGGTGTAGGAGCTTTTATCTAATTTAATATAATCAGGTAGTAAGAATTCGAAAGTGATTAAAGAATGATCTGATAATACCGAATTCTGCGAAAATATTATTAAATCCTCAATTTCAATACCATATGCCAGCACAAGGTCGAGGGTGTGGTTAAAACAGTGTGTCGCCTTGTGCACACTCTGACTGAAACCGATTGAATCCAGTAATGAGTTGAAAGCAGTACTAAGGCTGTCATTGTCAACGTCCACATGGATATTAAAATCACCTACAAGAAGTACTTGGTCTGATTTAAGGACTAAACATGATAAAAACTCTGAGAATTCAGATAAAAATTCAGAATACGGACCTGGAGCCCTGTAAATAACAACGAATATAATTGGCTGTAATGTTTTCCATTTTGGATGTTCAAGATTAAGAACAAGACTTTCAAATGAGTTATAATGTAATTTAGGTTTAGGAGTAATTAACAGGCTTGCACAAAGATGGCTGCAACTCCCCTCGCCCGGAGCCTCTAGGAATTTGAGTATTAATATGGCTGGGAGGAGTGGCTTCATTTAGACTAACATAGTCTTCATGGCCCAGCCAGGTTTCAGTAAGACAAAATAAATCAATTTTATTATCTGATATCAACTCGTTTACCAATACTGCTTTAGAAGACAGAGATCTAATATTTAATAGTCCACATCTAATTTTCCTATTTTGTTCTATTGCAGTCGTTTAAATAGTTTTTTTTTTTTGGGCACATATTTTTTTTTTTTTTTTTTTACCCAACCGGGGCGGGGGGGACAGACACCGTGCTTATTAGACTATGAGTGGGCGACTGCTCCAACAGAAGCACAGAGGGGCGCGTAGCACTGCACCTCTGATTACTAATATCAAACTTGGGTTGTCATGGTTTATGTCTGATAAATTCGTTCAAATGTTTTGATATGAGAGCGGCACCGTCCCAGGTGGGATGAATGCCGTCTCTCTCAATCAGACCAGGCTTTCCCCAGAACGCCCTCCAGTTATTCACATAGCCCACATCATTAGCTGGGCACCACCCCGACAACCAGCGGTGGAAGGATGACATGCGGCTGTACATTTCATCATTGGTCAGGTTTGGCAGGGGTCCAGAGAAAACTACTGAGTCCGACATTGTCTTTGCGTATGCACAAAGTGACTCAACATTCATTTTAGTGATCTCCGATTTACGACCATTACCACCTACGTGAAGTATGATCTTACTGTATTTACGGTTCTTTTTTGCCAGCAGCTTTAGATGGGTTTCTATATCGCCCGCTCCAGCCCCGGGGACACATATGACCGTAGGTAGGCCTACTGTAGCCGCCGGGGCCGCTGGCTTCACATATCGCAGTATAGAGCTCCCAATAACCAGAATTGGCTTCTCAGCGGGTGTATCGCTGAGTAGGGAGAAACTGTTAGAGAGGCGAAGACGGCTCGGTTTAGAGCGACCGTCATCATGTGCACTCCCTGGTCTAGATCTAACACCTCGCTTCCCTCGGACAGTCACCCACTCGCTCGGCTGCTCGGGGTCTGCCGGGGGGACAGCAGCAGAAGGCTACAGAAGCTACAGTATGTTGGCCCGCATTAACTACATGGTGCTGGCTAGCTACGGAAGCATACGATTCTGATTCCATGGTGCGGAGCCGTGACTCAAATTCACTAAGCCTTGCCTCCAAAGCAGCGAATATACTACATTTATTACATGTATCGTTATCACTAAAGGAGGCAGAGGAGTAGCTAAACATTTGACACACAGAGCAAGAAAGAGCAGGAGAGGGAGAGGAATTAGCCATTGCTAATGGCTAAGCTAAAGTAGCTAACAGTGTTTTAACAATTGTAAATTCAGCGAGTCAGTCACTGTAAGTGAGGCTAAGTATAAGTGCTTGAGTAAAACAATTGTAATTCAAATGCAATCCAGGCAAATAGCCGCTAATTTAAACAGTGAAGCAGAGTTCAGTAAGTTTTTGCCGGAGCAGCAAACTAGCGTTTGTAACACGGGAACACCGGAAGTGACACAATACGCTCACCTTACACGTCGGCACGTCCGTCTCCATACCAATCAAAAATGAATTCAAAGACTCAAGTAAAGTACAAATACCTCAACATTTGGACTGAAGGAGAGTACTGGAGTACATGTACTTAGTTACATTCCTCCGCTGCCACATACAATAGTAAATGAATCTGTTTGAGTGGCCTGTAGATGCCCCAGTAGTGCAGTGTGGCACGTGAGTGTGCTGACCGTCTGCTCTGCGGTGCGTTCAGGGTGGCTGTCCTGGTTTGGAAACATCATCGTCCTGTTCGTGTTGTGCCGGCAGAGAGCCACGCTGCAGCTCAGCCTGTCTGTCTGTCTGTCTGTCTGTCTCTCTTCCTAACCTGTCTGTTTGAGTGGCCTGTAGACGCCCCAGTAGTGTGGATGTGAGTGTCCTGACAGTGTGCTCTGCTGTGCGGTGCGTTCAGGGTGGCTGTCCTGGTTTGGAAACAGCATTGTCCTGTTCGTGTTGTGCCGGCAGAGAGCCACGCTGCAACCCACCGACTACCTGACCTTTAACCTGGCCGTCTCCGACGCCAGCATCTCCGTGTTCGGCTACTCCAGAGGCATCATCGAGATCTTCAACGTGTTCCAGGGCAGCGACTTCATCATCTCCTCCATATGGACCTGCGAGGTACAACCTGTCTGTCTGTCTGTCTGTCTGCCTGTCTGTCTGTCTTTCTGTCTGTCTGTCTGCCTGTCTGCCTGTCTGCCTGTCTGTCTGTCTTTCTTCCTAACCTGTCTGTCTCTCTTCCTAACCTGTGTGTGTCTCTTCCTAACCTGTCTGTGTCTCCTGCAGGTAGACGGGTTCTTTACACTGATATTTGGTCTGATCAGCATCCTCACGCTGACGGCGATCAGCATCACGCGCTACATCAAAGGCTGCCACCCCAGCAGAGGTCAGAGGTCAAAGGCCATCTCTCTCTAACACATACAGAACATAAATATAACATACATATATATATATATATATATATATATAAGTCAGCCCGCAAGACCGGTGTGTCAGACCGGTGTATCAGACCGGACTATCAGACCGGTGTGTCAGACCGGTGTGTCAGACCGGACTATCAGACCGGTGTGTCAGACCGGTGTATCAGACCGGTGTGTCAGACCGGACTATCAGACCGGTGTGTCAGACCGGTGTATCAGACCGGTGTGTCAGACCGGACTATCAGACCGGTGTATCAGACCGGTGTATCAGACCGGTGTGTCAGACCGGTGTGTCAGACCGGACTATCAGACCGGTGTATCAGACCGGTGTGTCAGACCGGTGTATCAGACCGTGTCAGACCGGACTATCAAGACCGGTGTGTCAGACCGGACTATCAAAACCGGTGTATCAGACCGTGTGTCAGACCGGTGTATCAGACCGGTGTGTCAAACGGACTATCAAGATGTGTGTCAGACCGTGTATCAGACCGGTTGTGTCAGAACGGACTATCAGACGGTTGTATCGGACCGGTGTCAAACCGGTGTATCAAACCGGACTATCAGACCGGTGTCGAACCGGTTGTCAGACCGTTGTATCAAACCGGTGTATCAGACCGGTGTATCAGACCGGTTATATCAGACCGTAGTATCAGACCGTTATGTGTCAGACCGGTGTGTCAACCGGTATGACCGTTGTATCAGACCGTGTGTCAGACGGTGTATCAGACGTTATCAGACCGGTGTGTCAGACGGTGTATCAACCGTGTATCACCGTGTATCAGACCGGTGTCAACCTGTTCAACCGGACTATCAGACGTGTGTCAGACCGGTGTATCAGACCGGTGTGTCAGACCGATATCAGACGTGTGTCAGACCCGTTGTATCAGACCGGTGTTCAGACCGGACTATCAGACCGATTGTATCAGACCGGTATAACCGTGTGTGTCAGACCGGTGTTCAGACCGGACTATCAACGATTGTATCAGACCGGTGTGTCAGACCGTGTATCAGACCGGTGTCAGACCGGACTATCAGACCGGTGTCAGACCGACTATCAACCGGTTATCAGACCGGTGTGTGACTATTATCAGACCGTGTGTGTATCACTTTACCGGTGTATCAGCGTTATAGACGGCTATCAGACCGGTGTATCAGACCGGTGTGTCAGACCGGTGTATCAGACCGGACTATCAGACCGGTGTGTCAGACCGGTGTGTCAGACCGGTGTATCAGACCGGTGTATCAGACCGGTGTATCAGACCGGTGTATCAGACCGGTGTATCAGACCGGTGTGTCAGACCGGTGTGTCAGACCGGTGTATCAGACCGGTGTGTCAGACCGGTGTATCAGACCGTGTGAACCGTGTGTCACCGGTGTGTCAACCGATCAGACGTGTGTCGCCGTGTGTCAACCGGTGTATCGCCGGTGTTCGTGTATCAGACGTGTATCAGACCGTTTCAACCTGTTCTGTGTCACGGACTATCAGACCGGTGTGTCAGACTATTAACCGGTGTATCAGACCGGTGTGTCAGACCGGACTATCAGACCGGTGTGTCAGACCGGTGTATCAGACCGGTGTGTCAGACCGGTGTGTCAGACCGGTGTGTCAGACCGGACTATCAGACCGGTGTGTCAGACCGGTGTGTCAGCGGTATTATTTGATTTGTGTTTACCTGGAAAGGTGAAAGATGAAAGATGAAAGATGAAAGATGAAAGATGAAAGATGAAAGATGAAAGATGAAAGAAACTTACCTGGGAGGAAAAGGAATAAACTGAGTTATACTTTAGACAAACCAGATTCCCTCAGAGACTCCAACCGAACTATATCTTAGTATAGAGTATTTAAAGAAATCACATGATTAACTGTGTGTGTGTGTGTGTGTGTGTGTGTGTGTGTGTGTGTGTGTGTGTGTGTGTGTGTGTGTGTGTGTGTGTGTGTGCGCGCGTGCGTTTCAGCCCATCACATCACCCGGACCAGTGTATGCGTGACTCTGCTGCTCATCTGGATCACAGCTGCATTCTGGGCCGGAGCGCCTCTGCTCGGCTGGGCCAGCTACAAAGGTACTCTGAACCCTGACCTCTGACCTCTTGACTTTAGTTTCCTTTTTTTGGGGGGGCATTTCTACCTTTATTGGATAGGAAAGCTGAGATATATAAAAGGGGAGAGAAAGGGGGGAAAACATGCAGGAAAACCATCACAGGTCGGAAGGAGGAATAAACCTCTGCACATGTGCGCCCGCTCTACCAACTGAGCTAACCGGCCACGACTTTAGTTTCCTTAAAGGAACACGCCGACTTATTGGGAATTTAGCTGGCATCATTTACTCCTCCCTCCTCTTTTGCATCTTTTGTTCAGAAAGTAACCTCCTTAAATGTGCATATGAAAATTATTCACCTCAATGATACATTATTCATTGTAATTTATTAATAAACCCCGTAATATTAATACTGTAATATTTCAGATGTTTGAGAAAGATTTCTGTCCAAAACTTTGTGCACATTCAAAATATAACTCATCCCATCTGTGTTCTCTGTGATTTGGAAGAGTCGTGATATTTTGAGAAAAATAAAGTTATAATAGGCTATTACAAGAATAAAGTCACAATATTTCAGAAAATAATCCACCTGCACCATAGTCTGCTGTGCATTACGTGATATCTCTGCTGATACGGTAGATCTCAGACCTCCTGACAGACTCAGAGCCCTGTCTGGGTCTCTGGTCTCTGAATGAGACAAAGTTTATGGAAGAGGCTGAACGCTGCTCTACATCGGAGGTGGAAACCAGAAACTAGACCAACGTGTCCTTTATAACCCTGAAGCTGCACAAACCAGGGAAGAACGCTGCTCACCTCTATTTCTACAGAGAGAGTGGACACTAACCAACACACAAGTCTGCTTCAGAGCTCTGTGTGTTTGAGTCTGACCCAGAGACTGGAAACGTCACAGGAACTTCAAACAGCAAAGAAACTTATTCTATAGGCTAGATTATTGTTAAGACCTACAGTATGTCTATGTTAACAGGCTGTATGCAATATGTGCAAAGCCAAAGCACAATGAAAAAAGGCAACTTATGATTTTGGGGGTTTACGTAGGTTATTGTCCGGTTTCATATTTGTCAGTCAACTTTTCAAAATACATTCGGGGCTGAAGCCGCGTCTGCCGCTGCCCCCTGACCCCTGCAGATCGGGGGTACGGGACCTGTGAGATCGACTGGGCCAAAGCCAGCTACATGCCAGCCTACCGCGCCTACATCATCTCCATCTTCAGCAGCTGCTTCTTCCTGCCGGTGCTCATCATGCTCTTCTGCTACATCTCCATCATCAACACGGTGAAGAGAGGGAACGCCATGGCCGCCGGGGGGGAGCTCTCCGACCGCCAGAGGAAGATCGAGAGAGACGTCACCATCGTGAGGACACAAACACACACACAGAGACACACACACACACACACAGACACACACACACACACACACACAGAATTTATAAATTTCAATTTGGGAATATTCAACTTTGACCGGAATTGAAACTAATAATAGTTTCTGTTATTTTTGTTTAGTTTTATAGGTTAAAAGGCTATTTTTATGATTTGGTTATCCCAGTTCTAATGAATATGTCCAAAAATGTTTTTTGATGCTTTTGTCCCCTTTGAACCCCCCCTCCCACTCCGCCTCCTGCAGGTTTCCATCGTGATCTGCACGGCGTTCATCCTGGCATGGTCTCCGTACGCCGTGGTGTCCATCTGGTCCGCCTGGGGCTACCACGTGCCCAACCTCACCAGCATCTTCACGCGCCTCTTCGCCAAGTCCGCCAGCTTCTACAACCCGCTCATCTACTTCGGCCTCAGCTCCAAGTTCCGTAAAGACGTGGTCGTGCTGATGCCGTGCACGCCCGACGCCAAAGACACCGTGCGGCTGAAGCGCTTCAGACCCAAAGCCGACGCCAGACTCAAAGTCCCGCTGAACCGCACCGAGAAGAAGTATTCGCCCGGCAACAACCCGTACCCACTGCCGGAGAGCCCGCCCGCCACGCCCCCGCCAGCCAACACGGAAGTGTTCTACACGGCCACACCCCTCCCATCGGAGAGCAGCGTCGCCAACAAGGAAATGTTCTACACGGCCACACCCCTCCCACTGGAGAGCAGCGTCACCAACAAGGAAGTGTTCTACATCAACATGCCCCGCCTCTCGGAGAGCAGCGCCGACTTTGAGTGTGACAGACTCTGATGTCCCAACGCAGTCTCTGACCAACGCGTACGAGAGTTAACGGCCGAATAAAGATGTTTTTATATTTAATACTTGTATTTAGTTTGCAGAGTAGAGACCATTTTGCGTTGTTTGTTTCCCACGTAGAAGAATTTCTGCAGAAAGTAAATGGTGGGAAAAAGAAGAATATAAATGTTTTTATGTCCTTTTTATTTATATTCAGCATATATTTAGACTAACAGATATCTTTATGAATTTTCCAGCTGATTACTGACTTTAAGACAATCATCTTTTCAAGTTTTCTGTATAAATTAAACATGCATATTAAACATTATCTTGTTAAGTAACAGAAATGTGAGTTTTGGATAAAGCCAGGTTTCATTGTGTTGACATGTTAGAGTCTCAACAGTGGTGGTGGTGGCCCAGTGGATATCACACATGCCTTTGGTGTGGGAGCTCTGGGTTTGATTCCCACTGCGATACATCAACCAACGTGTCCCTGAGCAAGGCACTTAACCCCTAGTTGCTCCAGAGGCCAGCTTTTCCTGGCATCCCTCAGAGAAAAACTAAATATTTTCAACCAATCAGATTGAGGCTAAGTTTGACCAAGGTCAACACTGAATGGTCAATTCATCGTAAGGAAAAAAACCAGAGAAGCCCTGGCTTCTCACCAATCACATGCCTCAAACAGATGAGTAACTATGGTAACAGGCCGGTGTCAGCTAACAGTCAGTTAGCAGCAAGTTTACAAAATGGATGGCAATCTTGAGTTTCTTGATAAAAATTACTTCACTTAACTTGCTTTTGAGCTACAACTGAAAGTTAAAGAGAGCGGTAGCCCTACACCGAAGCTGGATCTAACTCAGGGGAGAGCAAAGGGAAAGCGTCCATCTTTTTGTGATGGGAACTATGCCAAAACTGAATGGCTAACAGGAAGGCTTTTCTGCTGGCCTTGCCTGTTGTTTGACCAGTCAAGCTGCAGCAGCTCTTTAAACAACCCATGGAGCCAAGCCAGATTTGCCGATCTGATCTGAGAGAGGCATTCAAAACCACAAAGTCACATAACATCTGAACTCAAACTCAAACTTTTTGGACGACTTAGGATAAATGAAGCCTTGGATCAAGCGGCTGTAATAAGTGTGTCAAGGAAGCCATAACTGCTGTGGTGATGCAGGCAAGCCAACTACGATGGAGGAAGCTGCATGAGTGGACAAAGAGGCGGTCTACAGGAACTCGTCAAGGTGAAATGTCCACATGCTCTGTTCATTCACTGCTATGCACACAAACTAAATTTAGTTTTGGCTCAGGGGACAAGCAACATTCAGGAATCAAAGCTCTTTTTTGCCTCTCTTGACTGCTTCCACAACTTCTTCAGCCGTTCATGTAAACGGATAGCACTACTCGCTGAGGTGGAGTACCTGGTGGGAGTACCACTTGGTGGAACTTTAAAAGCCGGGCCGTGCATGCTGTACATGAGGGCGTACATCATTGATGATTGCTTTTGACCGGATCATGACTGAGCCTGGATGGGACAAGGATGCACAGAGCTCTGCCCTGAAACAGGAATTGAACAACTTTGATTTCATTTTCATGCTTGAGGTTTTTCAAACCATTTTTGGCCACATTGAACTACTGTTCCAGGTACTCCAGAGCAAAGCCTTGGACATCACAAAATGTGACGCCTGAGTCAACAGCACTCTTAATGCACTGAGAGCTACCCGAAACAAACATTCAACCGGCTGTATGACAACACGGTGGAGACTGTTGGAGCACCAAACCAGCGACGCAAATGCAGCCGTCGGGCCTGGGAGGGCTTCGAGCTAGGAGTCAGAGCAGATGGCAACCAAGAGGACACGGGCAACGCGGTTAACTACCGACGCCTCTTCTTCCAACTGCTTGATGGCATTGTGCAGCATATGACACAACAATTCCAAGACATGAAGAATCTGAGTTTTTTTCATGTCCTGGATAATGCCTTGTTCAAGACGTACTCCCAGCCTGCAGGATTCCCGAGCCGTGAGATCACTCAGCTGGTTGAGACCTACCCACTGTTTGATGAACAGAGACTGGGAAATGAACTGCAGGTCATCTATGCAGATGCCCTCTTTCACAAGCCACCAGCTGAGCTGCTGGATATGCTCGTAACAGATGAGCTGACCACTGCCTTATGTGAGGTATGCAAACTACTGAGGCTGCTGCTCATCATACCCGTTACAAGCACATCTGCAGAAAGGTATTTTTCCTGCTTGAAAAGGATTCAAACCTACCTCAGAAACAGCTGTGGACAAGAGAGACTGGGCCACTTGGCGAAGATATCAATGGAAGCCACTGTAACACAAAACCTGAAGTCCCATGGAGAGCTATGTGACAGAGTCACTGAGCGCATTGCCACAATGAAGGATAGGAGAATGTCTTTCCTCTACAAGTAGAGGTGAGTTAAAAAAAAAAATTGGACTCACACAGTGACTGTCTGTCCCAGGTCTATAGTCAGCACCGCTGACAGCGACATGGCCCGCCGTGTAAAATAATATGCTCCTCCATCTATTGTTTTATTGTTATTTTGCAAAAAGATATACAGTATACATTGTTTTATATATTGTCTGCAGAGCTTAATCACTTGTTGTCTTAATTAGGCTATTTCTATTATGGTTTTGGTGTTTTGTCTTATTTTGGTAGTCTGTATTTCTGTTTTGTATTTTGCTCCATTTCCTGTTTTATTTTGACGGTCTGGTTTTCTGTCTTGTCTTGTCTTGTTTTACTTCCTGTCGTTTGGTTTTTGCTGCTCTTGTGATTGCCTGATGTTTACCCAGCCCTTGTTACCTCCTTACCCTCTAGATTTAGCCTTTGTGTTCCCCTTGTCCTGTGTCAGATCATTGTGTTTCATCTACAGTTAGTATTCCTGTGTGTTAGTCGTCCCTGCTAGTCTTAGTGGTCCTGTGTTTCTATTTTGACTTGGACTTTATTTTTGGTTTTGTATATTTTTATGTTTTATTAAATCATCAAAACGATCCTCTGCTTCCGTCTCTGCATTTTGGGTCCGCCATTCACCAACCTCCCACAACAATTTCACTTTAAGACCGCACATAAATGGCATTCTCTCGTAGCTTGTGTAGCCTACTAGTGCCACCTGCTGGGCTATTAGTAGTCTGCTGTCATGCTTCAAACAACCAATTCATTGTTTATGTTTAATGGTTAGCCTGTATACATCTGTTGTATATATCTGTTGTGCGTGCCTCTTTTAGAGCGAACAGAATCGTAGTTTTTTTTGTTAATTGCAGTTATATTGTTGACGTCCCTCATGGGGTCATACTTTAGTTTTTCCTACGTATTGTTGTACAGTATTTGGAGAGTGTAAATCAGTCACACCTCGTGATGTTTTGTAGGCTTGTTGTAGCTTGATTGTTCCCTACAAACGGGATACAGGGGCGAATGAATGCTTCGGCTTTTTATTAAATCTGCTTTTTCTTTAATCATATGTCCTGATATTTCATTATTTTATTGTCATCAATTTTTAATTAACCAAATAGAGTAATTATTTTTGTTTTAGTTATTTTATGTCATATTTTTTTATTGTAAATTAATTTCTAGTGACCTACCCATGGATTTCTGACCTCTCCAGAACACACTCTCTCTTTCCATGTGAAAGACATTTGATTGGTCATGGATTGTTTTCTATGAATGTGTGCAAACCAATGAAATCAAATCAAAAATCAATACAAAAGCATTTGGTTTTAACATGCGGGTGAGAAGGGCAAAGTTTTCCAATCAATTCATATTAAACATTACAGTTGGTGCGCTGGCATCGATTCGGTTACGTGTCAGTTCAACGTTCTGAAATGCAAAACATTTTTTTACTACTTTTTTTTTAAAGGGCGTGCACCCGTGAGCTAGCCTGACCAGCCAGACCCACATCCAGATGTTGGGTCTGGGAACTCCCCATTGGTCAGGGCTCAATCCGAGGGGCGGGATAAACGGTTGTCTTTCAAACTCTCTCTGCACGTAATAGGATAGCGCTACAACCAATCAGAGCAACGCTAGCTGATAGATTAAACTTTAAACTCTGAACACATCTTCCTTTTTTAAGAATGACTTCAGAGCCGTTCTTTGTTCTTTTCTCAAGAAAAGCTGAACTCCAAGTCTTCAGAAGACCGCTGTTCACCAGCAGCAGCAGCAGCCATAAGCCCCGCCCACCGACTCTGTACACGATGTGATTGGCCTGACCAGAGTTTAGTTTTTCCAGCTCACAAGCCAACAGAGAGTTTCTAGACGACCCTGGCTGACTGCCGCTAGGGTGGTCTAGATTTCTACCCGTGAGCACCCACGGGGGAAGCCATAAATCGGTGCCTGTGTAAGGTTATATGATCTCCATAATAACTGCACCGCCACTGCTCAACAGACACTAAAACATCTGTTTCCTCCATGTTTTTATGAATCTAATGTTGTTTAATATGTGAACACATCAAAACCTTTAAAGATTAAAGATATTTTGAATATTTTAACACACAGATATCGTCATGCCCCCGCTGATTACTGATGTTATTTTAAATATGCAAATGAGGCTTAATGTGATGTTAGTGTTTCCTATATGTGAAGATGTCCTCGAGAGCCACGAGAGCCTTGAACATGAATATTAATAATAAACACGCTGTAACCATGGTGACATGGCATCTTATTATGGTCTGTAGTACACTGTAAACCCTTGGTGTGTTACTTTACGCTTTTGTTTATTTTTTATTATTTTTATTCAAAGCTTTCAAATACAAAACAGTCATTGTTATATCAATTAACAATTCTACAAATAATTCTAAGCAGCAAACAAATAAAATATATGAAAAAGGAAAATCATATGAAGGAATAAATTAAAATAACCTCATACATTAACTGGAGGGGGGGGCTTTAATCAATATACTTCAAGTTATTCAACAAGTCTCAACAGACAGATGCTAGATCGGATCTGCTAGACGTGTCGACGTCACAGGACGTGCCTCGTGGCCCGCCTTGTTGTGCCTCTGATTGGCTTACTCTGTAATCTTACTCACTCCCTGGCCAATCCCCACTCTCCCTGCCTAAACCTAGCTGATCTATGATCCACCTTCAGACACTGGGCGCTCGGCCGAAGTTCTCCGGCAGGAGCCGAGCTGCTCCGAGCGGCTCCGAGAGGGTGTCAGACGTCAGATCTCTCTCAGCATCCATATTCCCGGCCGCGGAGCGGAGGAAGAGTCCGCTGTCCGCCGCTCGGTGACAGAGGAGCCTCGGCGGAACCGACCGGACACCGGAAACGGAGCGCTCGGTGAGTGAGTGTCATCGATCAGTTATCTGTCTGTCTGTTAGCCATGATCCAACCAGTCTCCCTGCAGCGTACACACACACACACACACACACACACACACGCACACGCACACACACGCAGGCTGAGATGACCGCATGACGTAATGCAACCAGATTGCTTCTCACTGTGACTGTGTGTGTGTGTGTGTGCGCGCGCGTGTGTGCGCGTGCGTGCGCGTGTGTGTGTGTCTGTGTGTGTGCGCGTGTGTGCGCGTGTGTGTGTCTGTGTGTGTGTGTGTGTGTGTGTGTCTGCGTGTGTGTGTGTGTGTGTGTGAGAGAGAGTGAGACGCTGCAGGGAGACTGGTTTCCATGGTTACCACTGATTTAGACAGCTGAGCTCAGAAAGAAAGTGAAGACAGGAAGTGTGTTTTATTAAACTCACTCCGCCAACATTTGAATATATTTTGTATATGATGTAGGATTTGATGGTTAATGTGACAGGTGAATGTTTTTGTAATCTTTAATAAAAGACAGCCCTGCATGTCGACAGCTCTGCTCCGGCATCTGACCCGTTTAAACACCGAGACGTGTGATCAGATCAGAGCCAAACCATCCTGTCTCCTGGCAACAGTAACCATGTTCTGTGTTGCCACGGTGATGCCATCTGAGACAGTGTATCATCCTAACTATTGTGCAAAGATGAAAAGCCTGAGCTAAAATTCCTCAGGACTTTCCAAACGTGGTGGCTGTAGCACACAGAGAATAACAGCTGTCAGTAGCCTGTATATACAATATATATATATATATAATTTATATATATATTATTTATATATATTAGTGCTGTCAAACGATTAAAATATTTAATCGCGATTAATCGCATTTTTGTCCCACTTTTTTTCTCATTTTAATGCTCTTATCAACATGGAAAAGTGGATCGGCTTGCTTTGTGCTTTTGTCGCCTGGCTTTGACGAGGGGGGGGAGAGTTGGCATCAGCTGTGTGCTCGGTAGGGTTGGGTACCGTTTGGATTTTTATGATTCTGATGCCGAACCGGTACTTTTAAAACGATTCCGATTCCTAAAGTAATTCTTGAAAAACTGAAAAATAACATAAAGTAAAGGCTTTTTTATGGAATGTTTTTAAAAATTGAAAAATATTTAAATTTAACAATATATTAACGTTTTAAAGTACTTAAATATATAATAAGTACACCTAAGTCACCTAACACACAACTACAATAATTTAACAAATAACAGTTACACTATTAACAACTTAAAGAACTTTAAACTTTAAACTTTAGCCGTTCTTTTGCAGAAAAATGACCATATTTGCCTTCTCTGGCCAGATACTACACCTCTCCTGACTTATGGCATGTCCTGCACAGGAGAAACTCTCTCAGACTGTGTCCCAGAGGCCTGTACACACACAGGTAGGAGTCTGAAAGGGCAGACCCCCCCACCACCAGGCTACAGGGTCTGGTCCTGAGCGATAGACTAGCAGAGCAAGTGTAATATGTTTACTAGCGATCACGTGCAGTCAGTGAATGGTTAATATGCTTTTACGTCCATTTTGGTGAGCCCAGAGGGAAAATTTGTCATTTTAAAAGTAGCCTACATTTACGGTAGCTAGCTAACAGTAGACTACAGAGAGAGTGTGATATTTTTACATCCGTTCCGCAGCGTGTACAAAAAGCCGTCTATCAGCTGTGATTGTAGAGTGCACGTCACAGAATAGCACAGACACGCGCTTCACACCGCGAGCCGGCACGTGGCCACTCGGCAGAAAAGGGAGAAAGAAAAAAAGAGTCTGCCGCTGTCCGGAGCAACAGATGGAAAATATTTCAGTCTGAACCGAAATTTGCGTTCTTATCCGGTCCAAATACTACCGTTTGTGTAGGAACCGGTTCCATGGTGGAACCGAGTTTCGGTACCCAACCCTAGTGCTCGACCATCGGCTGTGTGCTCGGCCATCGGCTGTGTGCTCGGCCATCGGCTGTGTGCTCGGCCATCGGCTGTGTGCTCGGCCATCGGCTGTGTGCTCGGTCATCGGCTGTGTGCTCGGTCATCGGCTGTGTGCTCGGCCATCGGCTGTGTGCTCGGCCATCGGCTGTGTGCTCGACCATCGGCTGTGTGCTCGGCCATCGGCTGTGTGCTCGGCCATCGGCTGTGTGCTCGGCCATCGGCTGTGTGCTCGGCCATCGGCTGTGTGCTCGGCCATCGGCTGTGTGCTCGGCCATCGGCTGTGTGCTCGGCCATCGGCTGTGTGCTTGACCATCAAGTAGTATTTCAGACTGGATGTGCTGTGATGATAGCTCAGTTCACAACCACAAAACACACACTTTGGTCTTGTCAATGGAACCATTTGGCAACTTTTTAAAAGTAAACTTTCCATTCAGAATCTTATTGGCGTCCATTTCGGCATCTCGCGCTCACCATCCACTCAGAACGTACCGTTAGCCTGCTACTCTTTGGCCGGCTTGCGAGCCTAAACCAGTGTGTATGGCGTGCCTGTTGTTGTGTTAACGTGAAAAAAACTACAAAGTTTGCTAGGCCAAAAAGAGGACCCAGGAACCGAGAGGGGCGAAGACCGGAGGAGCAGGGGAGGAGGAGGGTGGTGCACTTTTCCTGAAATGACAACTGAGCAGCAGAGAGAGACAGGTTTAAAACAGGGATGTCATGCAGTGATTGGCTCGAGTTTCTTTGGCCGCTCTGATTGGTTAAAGCTAAAGTGAACGCCTCTACAGCTGATCCATTCAGGGGAGTGAGGAGTTATTATGTTTAGGAAGTCGTCCTGAAAGAACTTGCGCTCAGCTCCATATGTATATTATATATCAGATGTTATTGGGCTTTCGTTGGAGATTTATCATCTCTAAGAACTCTTTTCTGTGTAAGAAACTGTAGGCTACAAACAGGAAGTATTCTTTTCACTTTATAATATCGTTGTTGGGCACCAACTAAGCTGTATGAATGTAAAATCAATGTGCCCCCAACCCACCTATCCCACCCATAGTGTTCTATTTATTTACTGATGTACATACTGTAATTACACCTATACATATTCTACTGCTCTTCGTACTATTCATCCTGCACATAAACTTACTCTACTACTATTATAATGTTACCACACTGCACATAGCATATATGCAGTGTATTAACAGAATATATAATAAGAAACACTGAATAAATATGGATATTCAGTATATGGTCCATACTGAATATCCATATTTATTCAGTGTTTCTTATTATATATTCTGTTAATACACTGCATATATATATATATATTATTCTAATATTACTATTCTACTATTATTATAATGTCACTGCTACTACATTTCACATATCTGTACATGTTGTTCATACATTGTTCATATTAAATAGCCATATTTATTCTGCTCTTATAAGGTAACTGCACATATTTATATTTAATTTATATTACTCTAAACCACCTTCTGTTAACCAACTGTACACTACTGTCTACACAGCACTAGATTTCTTGTCCTGTCTATACTTTGTATCATGTTGCACTTTTCTGCTTTTTAGCACTTCTGGTTGGACGCAAACTGCATTTCGTTGTCTTTGTACTTGTACTCTGCACAATGACAATAACGCTGAATCTAATCTAATCTAATCCAAACATCAAAAGTAACTCAAAGATTTTTCTAACATCTAATGGATGGACTTTTAAGTTTTGTCTTTAAGCTTTTTGAGTGTTATTTATGTTTTATCTGCTTTAGCTTTTCCACCGTTTTAGACACAGATATGGAGATAATAACGGACCAAAATGATTTTAAATTGCATTTTTCTTTTTATTGAAAAACTTAACACTTCCTGTGGTAGGATCCCTAAACCCCTGTCTAATATCTGCACCTAATTCTTCCCCAAACTGAGGAGAAGACCTCAGACCTGCCCTCTCTGTCCAGCTGTATGAACTCAGATCTTTATTGATGAAGTAAAGACCTTATTACTGCAGCATCTCAGTCTCCTGATGGATCATAGATTCATCTTCAGCATCCGAACACAGCCAAGCTCTTTATCTACGAGAGATATAACATTTCTCTATCAGAAGTATCAGTACTGACACACAGGGGTTGGAAAAGTTCAAACGACAGAGATCTGACCCCCATCTCTCTCTCAGATCATGCCGTTGGTGAAGAGGATCATTGAGCCCAGGTATCTGTGTCGCGGCGCTCTGCCTGATGGCGTCGCCAGTGAGCTGGAGTGTGTCACCAACAGCACGCTGGCCGCCGTCATCAAACAGCTCGGAGGACTCAGTGAGTAATAGTCTCCGTCTCCACACTCTGTTTTATTGGCATTTCTTTAAACCAATCACAGCAGTCGTGGGTGGCACTGAGCTCCGGACCCAGCGATGGTGTCTCTGCTAAATAGTCTCAGGAAGGAACTGGTTCTGGTGGAACATTTACACCCTGCTAAAGAAAACTCCTCATCCAATATTACATGAAGTTAACTGTTGACACAATACAGTAACGTGAGATATTTAAATCAGTTGATACATGGTTAAACCTTATTGGCTCTTACCTGTGGATCTCAGTGTGGATCTGGTCCACAACAATCCCACCAATCAGTCCCAAAACCTCCCAGTTAGAGAGGAAATGATCTAACATATTCTTTGTAAATTGTGAAGTGCAATAAATTGAATGACGGCTACACCAATTATCCGACCAATCTCCCGCTTCCTCCGGGCAGGGTAACTCTACCTCACTCAGAGAGAGGAAGTCGGTCCAGCTGGACCCCCTACCTCTGGAAAACTCCTGAACATCTTCTAAAGTCACCGTTGTCGACCTGGAACGAAGACAGATTCAGCACCTGCACATTATTTCTCACAGAACTATTTTCCTTGAATTTGAGAGTCTCTAAACGAGCCGCCATGTTGGTCTGTTTGGGTTAGTTATCCATAACGTGACCAAAAGGTTCTTATATTTATGCTTTTTATAGTTGTGTAACATATGTGTACAGGCATCTGAATATGGTTGGCACTTTAGCAGCAGTATGTTTGGATGCGTTTTTGAAGAATTAGTATATTTTAGCAGCTGCCCATGAGTTGATCCCTGCACACTGTTTTGGTGTTTTTGCCATGGTTTTACTGTCCACCATGTTTTTGGTTCTGATGTTTTGTCCATGCAGCAACTTTTCCTTATCCAACACAAGTTTGTCCAAAGGGAGACCCATTAGGAAACATGAAAAGAGCGTGAGCCCTGTAACCGGAGGTGTGCTGTCTGTTGCAGGCCGCCATGCCGAGGACATCTTCAGCGAGCTGTTCAGCGAGGCCAACACCTTCTACGTGAGGATGAGCGGTCTGCAGGAGAGAGTCGACCTGCTGGCTGTCAAAGTCACTCAGCTGGACTCCACCGTGGAGGAAGGTGAGGAACATCCATCCATCCATCCATCCATCCATCTATCTATCTATCTATCTATCTATCTATCTATCTATCTATCTATCTATCTATATATACATCTATCTATCTATCTATATATACATCTATCCATCCATCTATCCATCATCTATATATCTATCTATCTATCTATCTATCTATCTATCTATCTATCTATATATACATCTATCTATCTATATATCCATCTATCCATCCATCTATCCATCCATCCATCCATCTATCCATCCATCCATCCATCCATCTATCTATCTATCTATCTATCTATCTATCTATCTATCTATACATCTATCTATCTATCTATCTATCTATCTATCTATCTATCTATCTATCTATCCATCCATCTATCCATCCATTCATCCATCCATCTATCTATCCATCCATCCATCCATCCATCTATCCTTCCATCCATCCTGTGTGTGTTGTAGTGTCTCTGCAGGACATCAACATGAGGAAAGCTTTCAGGAGCAGCACCATCCAGGACCAGCAGGTGGTGTCCCGGAGCTCCATCCTCAACCCTGTCCTGGAGATGTACCAACGCAGTGACAAGCCCCCCCCCCTCAACATCCTGACCCCCTACAGGTCAGTTACACCCCCCCTCAACATCCTGACCCCTACAGGTCAGTTACACCCCCCCTCAACATCGTGACCCCCTACAGGTCAGTTAAACCTCTTGATGGAGACAGACGCTGTGTGGCCTCGATGGTGTTTTAAGCCTCCAATGTTGCCTTACAGGCAGCTAACCCTCACCCTTAGGCCGCTTACACAGTGGAAGCGTCGCGCGAGCGTGTCAGCTGCGTGGCGTGTCCGTTTATATTTCGGCTCCCATGTTAACAGGTTAGAGCTTACACACTGCCGGCGTGAGACTCAGGCGCATCTCGAGCCGCACCTGAGACGCGTGCGTGCTAGAAATAGAACCGACGCCTATTTTTCACACGAGACGCGAGCGTGTTGGATGCGTTTCCAGGCAAAATAGAATAGGAAAATATGTTTATGTCATTTAGACACAAATACATATTAATAAATGACATATTGATGTTTGAAAGTCTAGGTTTTGACATCAATGTAGATATAAATTTAATACAAAATTTCCGAGAAAAGATTTTCAAATATTGCACCTGTCATACAGAACGAAATATTCTGTAACATATTTTGCAGTCAATACTGCCGAAGTTGTCTTGCTTTAATCAAATCAGTAGTCTATATATAAATGGTAGGATAGGCTACGATAACAACGTAGTGTGTGTTCTGAGTGACGGTCCAACATCAGATAGGCTATATAGGCTCTTTACAGCTACACTAAGTTGTTCAGACAGCCCACTTACCCATTTATCAGTTTGAATCTGTTGGCACTATGTCCCGAGATCAGCCCTCCCTGTACCTAGCAGCAGGAGCAGCGCCACGTCAGACACGCTTCTGGTATGTAGGACACAGAAAAATCCACGCAGCTGAGACGCAACAGAAACGCCACGCTCACAAGACGCGTGCAGTGTGTAACCGGCCTTACTATAACCATTGCCGCACTGCCTGGAAGGTGACGTCGGGCGCTAAAAACACCAAACACACCAAACACTGCACGGTGGGAGGAGATGTGTGTGTGTGTGTGTGTGTGTGTGTGTGTGTGTGTGTGTGTGTGTGTGTGTGTGTGTGTGTGTGTGTGTGTGTGTGTGTGTGTGTGTGTGTGTGTGTGTGTGTGTGTGTGTACAGGAAAGACCTGTAAAAGTATGTGAGCCATGTAGACCTGTTACCTTGTCAATGACTCTTCCCATAGTATTTGGATCTTGTATGTTTTCTTGCAATGCTTTTTAGATCCAAATAAAAGCATTTAAATGTGTGTGTGTGTGTGTGTGTGTGTGTGTGTGTGTGTGTGTGTGTGTGTGTGTGTGTGTGTGTGTGTGTGTGTGTGTGTGTGTGTGTGTGTCTGTGTGTGAAGGGATGATAAGAAGGACGGTCTGAAGTTCTACACCGACCCGTCCTACTTCTTCAGCCTGTGGAGGGAGAAGATGCTTCAGGCCACCGAGAACAAACGCAAAGAGAAGAGACGACAGAAGGTCCGTCCATCTGTTCCTCTCTTTCTTTACATCTTTACATTTTATCTGAAAACTACAACAACAGAATGAAAAGCTCTGTTTGTTTAATCCAGGAACAGAAGCATGTGGAGGAGTCTTCAGGCCGGGAGGTGAAGAAGGTAAATAGTTTATCTCAGTTTAGATTAAATTAGATTAGCTAGACTTTAGATCCCAACCGATAAAGGATTTTTAAAGGCGATATTGATACAAATATTTGGTGACTTAAAAATCCGATATTCCGATATATCGGCCGATATATATTTAAAAGAAAAAATCCAGAAACGCGTAACAAAACATGAACAGATTTCCCTAACATTAGTTATTTGTAGTTATTTGAGTCCTCACTAAAATAATATGATAATGCAGTTTAAAAATAAACTTAAAAATTAGGGCTGTCAAAATAACGCGTTAATTTCAATTAATTAATCTGAGAAAAAATAACGCGTTAAAAAAATAACGCAGATTAATCCATTCCATATTGACGTTTGACCCGGAGCCGTTCTAGCCACTATTCGACTGTAAAATGAAGGAGGGAGATGAGAATGTGCTGCCTGGATCACTGATTGGAACATTTAGCTACTTGTTACTTCTTCCTGCCAACCCTAGCTACCGAAATCTGGTGCCACTGATATGTCTGCTCTTCTCTCTGATGCTCTGAAACGGACGATACAGGCAACACAAACACCGCTGCACGTGACGCTAGTTAACACTATGCTCGACAGCAGCTAACGTTAGCCTACCGCTAGCTAGTAGCTGGATTAAACACTGTTAAAATGCTGACAGCTAACGCTAAACGGTGTAAAGTTTGACTGTGTTTTACTGTAGAGGATTCAACAGCGGTATGTAACAGTCTGCTAGCCTGACCAGCCAGCTGCCACTAGGGTGCGTCTAGATTTCTAGGCTAACAATCTGCAGCTGCCGTCGGAAAAACAACACAGACGGTGCGTTCAATGAAACTGGTAAACTACAGCCTCGTGGTGCATTTGAAGTTATTGTAAATGTCCTTTTCCCATCTGGTGGTTGTTTTTGTCGTTCAACAGCAATTTACTAGTGAAATAAGTTATTGTTATATATTATTATAAAATCATTTAATTTTGACCATATGGCCTTAGCAATAAACAAGCCCTTCTTTAATGTCACCGACTGTTGTTTAGTACCCTTCTTTTTTCTTTTCTTTTTTTACTTTCTTAAAAAGTATCGGTTCAGGCACCGTTAATTATGTATGCGATTAATTTCGATTAATTAATCACAGAGTATGTAATTAATTCGATTACATTTTTTAATTGATTGACAGCCCTATTAAAAATACAAACTTAAGATATGAAACGTAATGTCCTTTGAACAAAGGCACAATAACAACAACAAAAATCTCAGAGTGTTGCTAACAAGGACGTTGTAGATTAGAACGCCCTCTGGTGCACAAACTATGCAACGCCAACACTCAGAACATGGTTGAAAGGGGTTTCGTCCGTTTTTATTTTATTTTTTAAATATTTGTTTACCGGCCATTATAAATGCCGATACCAATAGTTTGTAAAATGCCAAATATCGGTCGATAATATTGGCCTGCCGATATATCGGTCTGGCTCTAATAGACTTTATTGGTCCCAAATTGGTAAATGTCAGTGCTATAGCAGCAAATATCAGACACACAGCACACATTGAGAATATACAAGAAATAATAAATAGGATGGAATACAAGAACAACTATTACAAAAATATACACAGGAAACAATGTACAAATGTATATAAGTTGCTAATAAAATGTACAAAAATGGAAGAGAAACAATGTTTGTGCAGGTTGCACTACGTATTAAGAGTCTCCATTGTTCCTGTGAAGGTTCGGAAAGCTCGGAACCGGCGACAGGAGTGGAACCTGATGGCGTACGACAAGGAGCTCCGCCCAGATGCTCGAATCACTCCGTCACCTTACCACACCTCGGACGGCTCCATGTCACCTGACAGGTACGTACACTCCCTCTGCCAGCTCCATGTCACCTGACAGGTACATACACTCACCCTTAGGCTACGTTCAGACTCCCCTCTGTGATGTCAAATATATAGGCGACACAGAGCAGGTAACAAACAGGGAACCATCTGAGTCCTTCCAGATATATTTTTTCATTGTTTCTATTGGCAGTTGGTATGAACAGAGCCAAAAGCTTAAGTCCGGTGGATTCCAAAGTTACATGTCTGCGACCGGCATACCATTTTCTACATTTTGACCAACCATGATGTATGAAGAGTGAAAACTGTAGAGGAGAGAGCAATTTTTTTGGAAAGATTTCAGAGAATCGTACTGCAGCTCCCCCCTCTGTCCTCCCCTCTAACTCTCAACATTCTGTCCCCATACACACACATTGGAAAATCTGAAACAGTCTGAAAACTGGACGCTACATAAACTGTGATTTCATAGAAATCGTGCTTGATATCAGAATGCCCATTCAGCCCAATAAATGCCAAGGTGTTGTCTTCGGTTTAAACTTTTAATAATTTTTCTACATTAAAGTATGGCGATACAGTATGGCCCCAAACGGGGGTTGTTTTGAGCGATGTTAAGCAATTTCCTGAAGATTTTCCATTAAAGTCTATGGGAAATTTCTCAACATTTTTTTTGCCGATTTCGTGAAGACCGCGCGGCAAATCTCTTAGAAAAGTCATAGCACACCATTCCCGATCATTACACACGTTTTGATGTATTTTGTGTGCATGTGTTGGCAACGCTCTGTGACTAGTAACGGAACAAAAATGTGGCAGAATAAGTATGGGGCATAATAGTCATTCTGCCGATTGCTGCAGCACATCGGCCCACTGAACTAGACTAGGCCTACAACATGGAGAACAGTGATGGAGCAAGATGGAGGGAGAGGGAGGTGTTAGACCTGATTAGTGTCATTAATGTTACAGCTGCCATTACAAAAACATTTAGAAATAAAAGTGAAAATACTTCCTCCATAACCACCCTAACTTTAGTGCAGCAGCTTTATGGAGTTAGAATCATGCCAAAACCTCACACACACACAAAACGTGTTTTACTCACGCCCAACGATTCACAAACAAACTCAGTGTGGTTTGCAAATACAAAACATCATTCACAAACTAATGCATTTTGTTCTGCAAATAAAAAACCTACCTATCAAACAAATACAGTATGTTTTACACATACAAAGAAACATACTTCTTCAATGACAAAAAATATCCTGCAAGTACAAACTAAAATCTTTCAAGTACAAAACAAGTTCTACAAGTACGAAAAACTGTCACGTGACTTCTGGCACTAACTTTCCGCCTTGCTGATGCACACACAAATGCAGGTAAATTTTCTAACAAATGTCCTGTAATTCACACTCCACAACAGCAGGTGGCGCTGTTAACTCAATTTAAGCCTACCAGGACCATACATATATACACGCAGATTTTTTTAAACGTTATTACGGTGCATAACTTACTGGAACAAAGCTGAGCAACGTGTAGTTGCTGGTGACAAAACCACTGATTATATATATGTATATTGAAGCGATGCTGGCGTTAAAGACCCGCTGATCGTTGTCTGATTCTCTGAAATGAATACCGGCATTGCATTGCTGGAAATCGGCTTTGCATGCGCACAACTCTGGATCATATCTGTTCTGTCTTACAGCATACTGTAATATTTCACCAGTAATAAGACCAAAATAATATTATTAAAATAAAGAAAAGCATACTATGATAATATCTACATATATGTTGCTAGATGTAGTATTATAGTTTAAAAAATATCAAAAAAACAAAGCAGCTTCCCTGGCCGAAATAGACCGAAATAATAACATTAAAAGAAATACAATTAAACCATGATAAGATCTGGTGAATAAATGTTGATTAAAACAGCGGTTATTGGGCTAAAAATACCAATAATAGCAAAGCTGTATCCAGCTTCTTTGTACAGAAAGAAACATGCTGTGATCAGGGAATCTGTGCGTAGACCACGGATGATGATGTCATTGACCTACATGCATCGCATCCGTGGGCCCGTCACAGAATTTTCGGCGAATCTGTGAAACTGCCACAGATATTGAGTTAAGGGGCTGTGTTCATTTCACAGAACTCAGTGAGACCGGCAGCCTGTAGGCTACTACGAAGCAAGATCAGCATGCTGGATTTCTTTCAGTTACCCGACTTCACCTAACCTAACAACCGGGGTCCTGCATAGGCTGTCACGACGCTGGTTATCAACTAGTGACACAGTGATGGTTATTAATGTTAATGTTATTATTTTGGTCTATTTCGGCCACGGAAGCTGGATTGCTTTGTTGTTTTGATATTTTTGGAGTGTGTATTACAGGACATTTGTTAGAAAATTTACCTGCATTTGTGTGTGGATCAGCAAGGCGGAAAATTAGTGCCAAAAGTCATGTGACAGTTTTTCGTACTTGTAGAATTTGTTTTGTACTTGTAGGATTTTTTTTTAACTTGAAGGATTTTTTTTTTCGTACTTGTAGAATTTGTTTTGTACTTGAAGGATTTTTTTTTGTACTTGAAGGATTTTTTTTTGTACTTGAAAGATTTTAGTTTGTACTTGCAGGATATTTTATGTCATTGAAGAAATATGTTGCTTTGTATGTGTAAAACAGACTGTATTTGTTTGATAGGTAGGTTTCTTATTTGCAGAACAAAATGCATTAGTTTGTGAATGATGTTTTGTATTTGCAAACCACACTGAGTTTGTTTGTGAATCGTTGGGCGTGAGTAAAACACGTTTTGTGTGTGTGTGTGTGTGTGTGAGGTTTTGGCATGATTCTAACTCCATACAGCGTGTTGATGTCATTGTTATTGGTCTTTTGATCATGCGGGTTCTGCTGTGTGTTGAAAACACGCACACACACAAATACACACCCAGACACACATACACACACACACCGAGACACACAAACACACACAAACACACAAACACACAAACACACACACAGCTTTGTGTTCTATATAGATTTTTTATATTTAGATTTATATAATCATGTGTTCTTAAAGAAAGGGTGAAGGGTTTTCACTCCTCTGCCCCGTGTGGCTCCTCCCCCTCCAGCTCCCTCCACCTTGACGCCCCAGTGCATGATGGGAAGGATCCCATCACGGCAGCGCTGGGTGGTGGCGGTCAGACTCAGTCGTTGGACCGCGCCCTCAGACCCTCTTCTGTTTCCTCTGCGGTCGCCACAGCAACAGGCCGCCAGCACTCTCTGGGCCGCAACCAGCCGCATCATCACCAGCACCAGCACCAGCCCCCGCTGGCTGGCTCGGCCAATCAGAACGGAGCACGGACACACACTGCCAAGGAGGACAAGTACACACACACACACGCACGCACACACACACACACAGACACACACAAACAGACACACACACACACACAGACACACACACACAAACAGACACAAACACACATACACACACACAAACACACACACACACAGGTACACACACACACACACACACAGACAGACACACACTCCCTCTCTCTGACTGATGTTTGACCTCTGACCTTTGTCTGTCCTCAGTGACCATCAGATCCCTCCGGCCCCCCCTCCGCCGCCCCCTCTGATGGCGTTCCCCAACAGCTCCACCCACCCCGCTGCCATGGCAACACCGCTGCACCCAGCAGCTGTTCCTGGTAACCAAGGTAACGGACGTTTTGTTTCTAACTCGTGTTTGGTTTCCTGTGATTCTGACGGCTGACTCCCCCACTAGGTGGCGCTGCCGTCCTCTCTCCCCTACAGCCCCTCCCTCCCCCGCCCCCCGGCTAACTCGTCCCCTCCCCTCCCCGGCCCGGAGGCCAAGCCCCGCCCGCCCACGGCTGCACCCCCGCACCCGCCGAAACGGAACGGCAGGAAGCCCCCGCTGGAATCAACGGCGCGGTGAATGACCCGCGGCGACCTGCTAGCCGCCATACGCAGAGGTTAGCCATTAGCTGTTAGTCGTTAGTCGTTAGCTATGTATATATATATATATATATATATATATATATATGTATATATATATATATATATATATATATATATATATATATACATATATATATATATATATATATATATATATATATATATATATGTATATATAAATAAAACTCTCCTCCGGTCTGCAGGGATCCAGCTACGGAAGGTTCAGGAGCAGCGTGAACAGGAAGAGGCCAAGAAGCGAGAGCCGACAGGAAATGATGTCGCCACCATCCTGTCGCGCCGCATCGCGGTGGAGTACAGTGAATCAGAGGACGACTCTGAGCCCGAGGACCAGGAGTGGTCCGACTGACGGGTCAGAAACCAAAACTCACACAGGAAGTAAAACACCACGGAAACCTGCTGCAGTCAAACACTCAAACACAGTCCCGAAATATCTAGATCACCCAGAAACAGGAAATATCTAGATCACCTAGAACAAGGAAATATCTAGATAATCCAGAACCAGGAGATATCTAGATCACCCAGAACCAGAAATATCTAGATCACCCAGAAACAGGAGATATCTAGATCATCCAGAACCAGAAATATCTAGATCACCCAGAACCAGGAGATATCTAGATCACCCAGAACCAGGAGATATCTAGATCATCCAGAACCAGGAGATATCTAGATCATCCAGAACCAAGAAATGTCTAGATCATCTAGAACCAGGAAATATCTAGATCACCCAGAACCAGGAGATATCTAGATCACCTAGAACCAGGAAATATCTAGATCATCTAGAACCAGGAGATATCTACATCACCTAGAACCAGGAAATATCTAGATCACCTAGAACCAGGAAATATCTAGATCATCTAGAACCAGGAGATATCTAGATCACCTAAAACCAGGAAATATCTAGATCACCTAGAACCAGGAAATATCTAGATCATCTAGAACCAGGAGATATCTAGATCACCTAGAACCAGGAAATATCTAGATCATCTAGAACCAGTAGATATCTAGATCACATAGAACCAGGAAATATCTAGATCACCTAGAACCAGGAAATATCTAGATCACCCAGAACCAGGAAATATCTAGATCATCTAGAACCAGGAGATATCTAGATCATCTAGAACCAGGAAATAACTAGATCATCTAGAACCAGAAATATCTAGATCACCCAGAACCAGGAAATATCTAGATCATCTAGAACCAGGAGATATCTAGATCACCCAGAACTAGGAGATATCTAGATCATCTAGAACCAGGAGATATCTAGATCATCTAGAACCAGGAAATATCTAGATCACCCAGAACCAGGAGATATCTAGATCATCCAGAACCAGGAAATAACTAGATCATCTAGAACCAGAAATATCTAGATCACCCAGAACCAGAAATATCTAGATCATCTAGAACCAGAAATATCTAGATCATATAGGACCAGGAAATATCTAGATCATCTAGAACCAGTAGATATCTAGATCACATAGAACCAGGAAATATCTAGATCATCTAGAACCAGGAAATACCTAGATCATCTAGAACCAGGAGATATCTAGATCATCTAGAACCAGGAGATATCTAGATCACCCAGAACCAGGAGATATCTAGATCACCCAGAACCAGAAATATCTAGATCACCCAGAACCAGAAATATCTAGATCATCTAGAACCAGAAATATCTAGATCATATAGGACCAGGAAATATCTAGATCATCTAGAACCAGTAGATATCTAGATCACATAGAACCAGGAAATATCTAGATCATCTAGAACCAGGAAATACCTAGATCATCTAGAACCAGGAGAAATCTAGATCATCTAGAACCAGGAGATATCTAGATCACCCAGAACCAGGAGATATCTAGATCACCCAGAACCAGAAATATCTAGATCACCTAGAACCAGGAGATATCTAGATCATCTAGAACCAGGAGATATCTAGATCATCTAGAACCAAGAGATATCTATATCACCCAGAACCAGAAATATCTAGATCACCTAGAAACAGGAGATATCTAGATCATCCAGAACCAGGGACGTTTGGCCCCGAAATATCTAGATAACCCCCAAAAAAAACAGAGGATCATGTAGAGGCCGCAGCGGTGAAAATGTTTCCTGGTTGTTTTCCTTCCTGAAAAGGTTTCTGACTTCCTGTTTGATGTTTCTGACTTCCTGTTTGATGTTTCTGACTTCCTGTTTGATGTTTCTAACGGCTTTTCTAGAAGTGTTTGTAAAAGTTGTTATGCAGATCAGAATTAATTTCTTTATATATTTATGGATTTATTTTTCTGCTCGTTGTTAAAATTTCTTTCAGATTTTAATTTGTTAATTTTTTTATATTTTACAGATTTGTATTTTTTCTAATTATTTATTATTTATTAATTCCTTAACTTGTTATGTGACGTGTTGGAGTGTAATCAGTGGCGTGTGGTTTCAGCGTTGCCATGGTATTTTTAGTGTAACCGTCGGTGAGTCACAAGCTGCCGTGTGTTAATTTCCCAGGATGCATTGTGTGTGACATCACAGCTCGCCTGTAAAAGCAGGAAGCAGAAAAACAATGACATCAGCTAATTTTTTGTTTATATTCGTTCTGCGATTGGTCGTAAATGAAGAACTTTCTTCCTGTGCTGCCGCATCTGTGATTGGCTGTAGAGGATTTATTAATCTCTGATTGGCTGTAGAGGAGTTACTGATCTGTGATTCTGCATGTTGGTGGAATAATAAATTAATTTCAAACTAAAACTGTGAAATAAGTGTCTTCAAATGTGAAAACATCCGACATCAGTCTGTTTTAAATACACTGAACTAAATTATAACCCAACACTTTGGTTTTGCCCCATTTTTCATGAGCTGAACTCAAAGATTAAGACTTTTTCTATGTACACAAAAGGCTTATTTCTCTCAAATATTGTTCACCAATCTGTTTAAATCTGTGTTAGTGACCACGAGATAATCCATCCACCTCACAGGTGTGGCATATCAAGATGCTGATTAGACAGCATGATTATTGCACAGGTGTTCCTTACAATAATATAGCATTATATATGTGCCTCATTCCTGAGTGAGCAACTGTATGTTTTGAGCACAGATAACTTTATTTTGCAAGCACATTACATTACATTTACAGAAATTAACGCTCAAAGAAAATAATTTTGTTTGAGCAAACAAAAACCTATTCCATGCTCAATAAATGTATTTGCATGTTTTCTATTATTCATATTAACGTGCAATAATAACCCCTCTCATGCACTTTACTCATGTGCCCTCTCAAAACCTCTTCCTCTGAGCTCCAGTCATTGCTCCCTTGCTCTCAACCTCTTTACTGTGCGCGCTCAACTCTAGACACGCTCACTCAAACTTACACAGCGTATGCCACAAAACCAACCAATCTGAGAATTAAAGGTCAATTCTGATTGGCTGTTCGTCTCCAATTAGCTCACAATTAGCAGGAAATACAACAAAATTATTTTCCTCTTCAACGGCTGTGGGAAGTTGCTGGATATTGGTAGGACCTGGAAGACGCTGTCGTATACGCCGATCCAGAGCATCACAAACATGCTCAATGGGGGATATGTCTGGTGAGTATTCTGGCCATGCAACAACTGGGATGATCTCAGCTTCCAGGAATTAAGTACAGATCCTTGCAAAATGGGGCCGTGTATTATCACGCTGTAACATGAGGCCGTGTATTATCACGCTGTAACATGAGACCGTGTATTATCACTCTGTAACATGAGACCGTGTATTATCACGCTGTAACATGAGGCCGTGTATTATCACTCTGTAACATGAGACCGTGTATTATCACTCTGTAACATGAGGTCGTGTATTATCACTCTGTAACATGAGACCGTGTATTATCACTCTGTAACATGAGACCGTGTATTATCACGCTGTAACATGAGACCGTGTATTATCACTCTGTAACATGAGACCGTGTATTATCACGCTGTAACATGAGACCGTGTATTATCACGCTGTAACATGAGGTCGTGTATTATCAGTCTGTAACATGAGACCGTGTATTATCACGCTGTAACATGAGACCGTGTATTATCACTCTGTAACATGAGACCGTGTATTATCACGCTGTAACATGAGACCGTGTATTATCACTCTGTAACATGAGACCGTGTATTATCACTCTGTAACATGAGACCGTGTATTATCACGCTGTAACATGAGACCGTGTATTATCACGCTGTAACATGAGACCGTGTATTATCACTCTGTAACATGAGACCGTGTATTATCAGTCTGTAACATGAGGCCGTGTATTATCAGTCTGTAACATGAGACCGTGTATTATCACGCTGTAACATGAGACCGTGTATTATCACTCTGTAACATGAGGTCGTGTATTATCACTCTGTAACATGAGGTCGTGTATTATCAGTCTGTAACATGAGACCGTGTATTATCACGCTGTAACATGAGACCGTGTATTATCACTCTGTAACATGAGACCGTGTATTATCACGCTGTAACATGAGACCGTGTATTATCACTCTGTAACATGAGACCGTGTATTATCACGCTGTAACATGAGACCGTGTATTATCACGCTGTAACATGAGACCGTGTATTATCACTCTGTAACATGAGACCGTATTTATCACGCTGTAACATGAGGTCGTGTATTATCACGCTGTAACATGAGACCGTATTATCACGCTTAACATAGAGACCGTGTATTATCACGCTTGTAACATGAGGTCGTTTATTATCAGTCTGTAACATGAGACCGTGTATTATCACGCTGTAACATGAGACCGTTATTATCACTCTGTAACATAGACCGTATTATCACGCTGTAACATGAGACCGTGTATTATCACGCTGTAACATGAGACCGTATTATCACGCTGTAACATGAGACCGTATTATCACGCTGTAACATGAGGCCGTGTATTATCACGCTGTAACATGAGCGTCGTATTATCACGCGTAAAATGAGACCGTGTATTATCAAGCTCTGTAACATGAGACCGTTATTATCACGCTGTAACATGAGGCCGTGTATTATCACTCTGTAACATGAGACCGTGTATTATCACGCTGTAACATGAGGCCGTGTATTATCACGCTGTAACATGAGACCCGTATTATCACTCTGTAACATGAGACCGTATATTATCACGCTGTAACATGAGACCGTGTATTATCACGCTGTAACATGAGACCGTGTATTATCACTCTGTAACATGAGACCGTGTATTATCACTCTGTAACATGAGACCGTGTATTATCACGCTGTAACATGAGACCGTGTATTATCACGCTGTAACATGAGACCGTGTATTATCACTCTGTAACATGAGACCGTGTATTATCACGCTGTAACATGAGACCGTGTATTATCACGCTGTAACATGAGACCGTGTATTATCACTCTGTAACATGAGACCGTGTATTATCACGCTGTAACATGAGGCCGTGTATTATCACGCTTTAACATGAGACCGTGTATTATCACTTTGTAACATGAGACCGTTATTATCACGCGCAATATGTATATCGTATTATCACGCTGTAACATGAGACCGTGTATTATCACGCTGTAACATGAGGTCGTGTATTATCAGTCTGTAACATGAGACCGTGTATTATCACGCTGTAACATGAGACCGCAGTATTATCAGTCTGTAACATGAGACCGTGTATTATTACGCTTATAATGAGACCGTGTATTATCACTCTGTAACATGAGACCGTTATTATCACGCGTAACATGAGACCGTTATTATCACTCTGTAACATGAGACCGTGTATTATCACCTGTAACATGAGACCGTGTATATCACGTCTAACATGAGACCGTTATTATCACTCTGTAACATGAGACCGTGTATTATCACGCTGTAACATGAGGTCGTGGTATTATCGTTGTAACATGAGACCGTGTATTATCACGCTGTAACATGAGGTCGTGTATTATCAGTCTGTAACATGAGACCGTGTATTATCACGCTGTAACATGAGACCGTGTATTATCACGCTGTAACATGAGACCGTGTATTATCACGCTGTAACATGAGGTCGTGTATTATCAGTCTATAACATGAGGTCGTGTATTATCAGTCTATAACATGAGGCCGTGTATTATCAGTCTGTAACATGAGACCGTGTATTATCACGCTGTAACATGAGACCGTGTATTATCACTCTGTAACATGAGGTCGTGTATTATCAGTCTATAACATGAGGCCGTGTATTATCACGCTGTAACATGAGGTGATGGTCGTGGATGAATGTCACAACAATGGGTCTCAGGATCTCTGCATTCAAAATGCCATCAATAAAATGCACCTACACACAGATACACACACACACACACACACACACACACACACACACACACACACACACACACACACACACACACACACACACACACACACACAGGTACACACACAGGTACACACACACACTGTGAAATAAATATAAATAAATAATAATAGTATAATATTAACAGCTGTCTGTTTCTTCATTTGGCGTCAGTTTGTTTTTCTTTGAAGGAATAACTATTTCTTTGAAATAAAACTTGGATAAATAAATATTTCCTAGCAGTTGAACCACGGTAACCATGGTAACCCGCCTCACCTGTAGAGGGCAGCAGAGCCGCGGAGCTGCAGACATTTTAGCCGCAGAAGAAGAACCTCCACCCGACGCGGAAGCTAAAGCAGAGACGGGCCGGCTAAAGCTAAAGCTCGGCTAAATCAGCTGAAGGAGCAGTGGAGTCTGGAGCGAGTTGTGAGTCCTGAAGACTTTCTGTCCGTCAGCGTGAATTCACTATCTTCACTTCTATCGATTAGGATGAAATCATAAAGTAAACGTTAATAACAGACGTGCATTTATAACAAACAGCCCCGAAATCACCATCACCAAACTCCATGTAAATAATCAGGACTTTTAGTGTGTATAGAGCCAGCATATCTCCACATGTAAATGGGTGAATTAAGGGTTTATTTCAACCAAACCAGAGTGGTGATTGTTGGAACAGTGGAAAGATGAACCAAGACGGCTTTTGGTAGTTTTATTTAGTTTCTGCCCACTTTGAATGAAGTGTGTTTTACGATGATAAAAGTCCTGATTAGTTACATGGAGTCTGGTGGAGATATGCTGGCTCTATACACACTAAAAGTCCTGATTATTTACATGAAGTCTGGTGGAGATATGCTGGTTCTATACACGCTAAAAGTCCTGATTATTTACATGGAGTCTGGTGGAGATATGCTGGCTCTATACACGCTAAAAGTCCTGATTATTTACATGGAGTCTGGTGGAGATATGCTGGCTCTATACACACTAAAAGTCCTGATTATTTACATGGAGTCTGGTGGAGATATGCTGGCTCTATACACACTAAAAGTCCTGATTATTTACATGGAGTCTGGTGGAGATATGCTGGCTCTATACACACTAAAAGTCCTGATTATTTACATGGAGTCTGGTGGAGATATGCTGGCTCTATACACTCTAAAAGTCCTGATTATTTACATGGAGTCTGGTGGAGTTTGGTGATGGTGATTTCGGGGCTGTTTCATGTTAAACTAAAAGGATCTTACTCTTTAACTAAAAGGTCTATCTCTGTAGGGATCCATCCCATAATGTTGTCAGACACTTAGAATAATAATCTGAGTCTGTCAGCAGCAACAACAGAACTTTTAGTGACTCTAACTGCTGCTGAACATTAGTCCTGTAGGGTTACATTACAGCCCGGTTCTGGTTTAATACTGGACCAGGTTCAGACACTCAGACACACAAATGGAGACAGATAGTCCAGGTGGAAAACCCCGGAGAAATAAAGCCCAAATGTGTCTGAGGTGTGTTTGTTTTGCAGACATGGCGGTGCAGGTGTGGTGCCTGTCGTTCCGGCAGCCGTACGCCGGTCTGGTTCTGGACGGCGTGAAGACGGTGGAGAGCCGCTGGCGGCCGCTGCTCGCCGCGCTGGAGAGCCAGACGCTGGCGGTGCACATCGCCCGGCGGGACTGGGACGGGGACGAGTGGCAGGCGGTGCTGAGCGGCCCGCTGGGGCTAACCCCCCCTCAGATACAAGCGCTCCTCCAGTCCGGGGAGAGGTTCGGCCGGGGCGTGGTGGCTGGTGGGTAATGTAGTAGGGCTGCTCGATTATGGAAAAAAATATAATCACGATTATTTTGGTCAATATCGAAATCACGATAATTTAACACGATTACTCGTTGACTTCTGGAAAGATGTTGTAATTATTGAACTTAAAAAACAGTGGAAAAAGTGAAATTTGCCTCAATACTTTTCCTATTTAAACTTTAATTTTTCATTCAGAACTCAAGAGAAAATAATTATTTTCTCTTGAGTTCTTAAGAGTTTACTGCAAAATGTAATGAGCTAAATAATAGTTTTTCTCGATTATTCTGTTTTTGTGATCACTGGGAGCTGAAATCATAATCACGATTATATTTAGATTAACTGCACGGCCCTATAATGTAGTCACTAAAGAGTTGACGTTTTAGGAGCTTTTTTTGATGTCACATGTGGCGTTTGTCGCCATTTCCTCCCTCTCAGGATTGGTGGACGTGGGCGGGACCTGGCAGTGCCCCCCCTCCCTGCAGGGGGCGGAGCTTAAGGAGCTGGAGCGCTCGGCTGCTCTGATTGGTCTGCAGGAGAAACACCTGACCCGGCTGACCAACCCGCGCTGGCTGAAGGCGCCGCTGAGCGCCCGGGGGGGGCGCGACCTCTGGTCCGTGGAGATCCCCGCAGAACTGTTACCATGACGATGCACACGCCAAAGACTCTCAGGGCAGTTACCATGACGACGGACAGACGGACTCTGAGACGGACGTCTCTGGTCTGTTGCCGAGGTTTTGGGGCTTTTTTCTACATTTCTTTTTCTATGAAGTCTGAAGTCAGAGATTCCCGTCCAGACCAAGTCCCCATGGTCCCAGACCTGTTCCTGTCCAGACCAAGCCCCCATGGTCTGGACAAGTCTCTGGTCTGCTGCCTTTATATTTTTTAGACGTTTTTTAAGGTTTTTTCAACGTTTCTGTCACTTTGTCTACGTTTCTTTTCTATAACGTTTAGAGTCGAGATCAGAGCAGAGACGAGTGTCTTCTTTTGTCTTTCTTTTGCATTTGTGTGAACATTTTTCATTAAATTTCCGGAAACTTTCCATGGAAAGTTTAGCTGGGGAATTTTGGAAACTTTTATGGGAATTAATGGAAATTTTGATGGGAGGTATTTCTTGGGCAGTCTTCACTCAGCTGCTGAATGATGGATTCTAGGAATCCAAATAAGTGGGCGTGGCCTCTATAGCCCAGCAGTAGGCTAGCCCAAACCATTGACCGTTAGCTTAGCATATGAAGGTAGCTAGCATGCTGCCTTTGATTTATTATGGTTATGGTTATATGCGTGCTAAGCTAACCATCAGCGCTGTCTATTGTTTCCAGCCTATCAAGAACAAGTGGGCTATACAATTAACACTCATAGGTTAAGTATTACCCCCCCAAAATTAAATAAACTACCGTATTTTAAGAACTAAATGACCAGTATGTAGTAATAATAATAATAATAATAATAATGCATTTTATTTATAGGCGCCTTTCTAAACACTCAAGGTCACCTTACAAAATCAGCAATAAAACATTCAATCCATTAAAAAGCAATCAGAGAAACAGGCAATAAAATATAATACTATTATCCCTTTATTATACAAAAAAAGGGTGGGGTCATTACAGTCAAAGCAAAAATGAGGAAAAAAAAAAAAAGAGAAAAAAAAGAAAAAGAGAGTAAGCCTGTCTGAAAAGATGAGTTTTTAGGTGAGATTAGAAAGTGGTTATGGACGTGGAGTGTTGAATGTAGTGGGACAGAGTAGCTTCTGCTGATGAATATAGGGAGGACGTTCAACTGAAGTTGCATTAAATCAGGTTGTTTTAACCAAGATAATGCTGTAAGATCCCTGTTATAGACTAACACTATTATAACAAGCAACATTACAAATATCCAGTTTATTCCCGTTAATTCCCATTTATTCCCGTTAATTCCCATGGAAAGTTTCCAACTTTGAAAATTCCCGGAATTTTGCAACCTTTTTTGAGTTTTTTTAAAAAATATTTTTGTGTCTTTATTGACGTTTGTAGCATGTTAGCATGTAAAGGGTTAGGGTTGGGGGGGTAGTAGAGTTCAGAGCAGAGACTCGTGTCGAGAAGCAAAACAAGCGTGAGAAACGTGTGAAGAAGTGGTGACCTTGAAAAGGTGGAGCTGTGTTCTCTGTAAAGACTTTAAATCTGTTTTGTTAATAAAGTTTCTTTAAACTCCACATTGACTTGACAGTCTGCAGACAGCAAGTAGTAGTTAGTCTGATTGTTGCTTTATATCCCAGGCTGGCTGTTACATGGGATGATTTTTATATATATATATATATATATATATATATATATATTCTCAGTCTGAGTTCCAGCTGACAGTGAAAGTTACCAAGAAAACTCATTGTTAATTACTAGGGTTTAGATAGATAAACTTCAACAGTCCTCTGATGGATGTATCGTAGTGTTTTTAGCCAAAGCTAATTCTCCACACTTGTCCCTAGGAGGGCTTTTGGTCACAAATAAAAATACAGATTTACATTATTAAAAATACAACAGAGATGAAAGAAATGAAAATGGAAGGAAAGTATACAATGAGAGCACTGTGTAAAAACTAATTATGAGAGCAAGATTGTTCCCGAATTAGCCACAATTTGGTAGTTTTTTTTTTTTTTTTACAAGTGGCCAATGTTGGGATACATTTCAAGATACGTTTTAATAAAGTTAAAATAAAGAACAAAAAGAGTGGTAGTAAACAACAGTCGGAGGCCATGTGGAGCACGTGATAAACAGCGTGCTCTCTGATTGGTCCGGGCCATGTTGACCATGTGATAAACAGCGTGCTCTCTGATTGGTCCGGGCCATGTTTGAATGATGACTCGAGAGTAAAAGTCTGCTGGTGAAAAACAAACTTTATTAACAGTTTGAACATCAACGTAAATAAATCCCTCTGCAGTAACAGGGACTGGCCACGCCCCCTCTCTCTGATTGGCTGGCTCCGGTGGACTTCAACGAACTCAACGAGTGTCCAAACAAACAGAACAGGAAGTGATTCTGAGGCAGCTTCAGTTAGCCACGAGCTAACTGTTAGCATGTGCAGAACTGAAGCTAACATGCTAACAAGCTAACAAACAACCACAACGCCAAAATAAGAGATTTATTCTCAGATTTAAATCTTTTGTTACCATATTTGGTTGGTAAATGGTCTTGTTAGCGCTGTTAGCATTGCTCATTGAAAACAAAGGGTGTTGTTAGCCTTAGGCTAACAGTGAGGTAAGTTGTGTGTGTTAGCTAACGTGCTAACATGCTAACAGAAAAACCATGATGGCAAAAATAAATAATTTTTTTCTCAAAAATAAATACATTTTTTTCTCAAAAATAAATTCTTATTTTTAAATTAAATTTCTAAATGTTCTCCACATTGTTAGCTCTGTTAGCACTGCTCATTAAACAAACAGCCTCGAGCTAACATTTAGCATGTGAAGCTAACAAGCTAACAGGAAACCCACAATGTCTCTTTTCTCAAATCTCTCCCTCATATTTTCTGAAAGTTCTCCGGTCTGTTAGCGCTGCTAGCGCTGCTCATTGAACACACAGGGTGCTGTTAGCCTGGAGCTAACAGTGAGCGCTACATGGCGGAGGGGAGGTAGTGCGTGGTCGTGTGGTGGGAGGGGGGGCCTGTGATGTAACCCACCATGTGGCCAGGGTTGGGGGCGGGGCAGTAGACACGCGTGGCTCCGCCCCCGCTCTGCAGCGCCCCCCAGTGGGTGGCGGGGAGGCAGGCGTGGTAGGGGGGGTGGTGGGCCAGGTGGGGGGGGTGAGGGGAGGGGGCGGAGGGCAGGTAGGCGGCCGGGGTCGGAGCTTCATACGGCAGGTGCAGCAGCGGGGGAGAGGGGAGCGTCTGGTCCTGATACAGCAGAGCAGAGGGGGCGGAGCCTGGAGGGGCGGGGCTTAGGGAGGCGGAGCCATCCATGGAGGGGGTGGAGCCTAAAACAAAACACAATAAAGTTAATTTAAACAGATCAAGAAGTCAGTTATGTTAGATAATGTCTTCAAGAGCTGCTTCAAAAGCCTGATAAAAGGTCGGATAAGACGGCAAATGTTGAAAAAAAACATGAGCCGCTGCAGAGATCAGTTTAAAACGCTGTCGTCCATTAATCACCTTACTTCTAAGAGCCCGTTTACACGTACATGGTTATTTTTACAACCGGAGACATTTCCCTTCGTTTACACACAAACGGAGAATTCTGTGAAACCGAGTCTTTCTAAAAACTCCGGCCAGAGTGGAGATTTTGAAATCTTTGTTTGCACGTAAACCGACAAACGGAGGTTTAGCCAAGGGGGTAAGCTTCGCTTCAGAACGCGTAGCTCCTATGGCGCCATTTGACTCCCATTCATTCGGACGTCACTTTGACAGAGAATTACTTTACATCTGAAGAGTTTAAAGACTCTATTTGTCCGTTGTTTATTTCTAAAGAAACACGACAATGTATAAAAGGCTCCATTACCTTGTACCTCACGTTATGGCTCCGTAGCAGACGCTTTTATAACAATAGGCTAACGATTGGGTCATAACCACGAGACTTACTGTCACACAGTAGAGGAATTACCGTATAGTACAGGAGAAGCTCACAGGCAGTTTGGACTTCCATTATCTGTTTAGGGTTAATGACTAATGTTAACTAGCATGTTAGTGATCAGTAATTAGCCTGTGCCTATGTTATCTCCTTACATATACCTACACTCTCCGTCTCTGTAAGATTGGGAATGATTGAGATTTCTCTCGGCACAGCTACCAGAAGACTTCACACTTTCAGACAGGTTGCTCACGTCACATCTACGTCTTCAAGCTCAGTTGGAGGCTGCTCAGTAACGCTCAGCCAGCACCGGGAAAGAGACTTCTGATATCCTTCACTGGTCTCAGACCAGAGACACGGGGTCTGCTGGTCCATTCTTATTTACTGTCTACGTGTTTAGGCAGCCGAGAGAGAGAAAGAGGTAGTGATTGGTTGCTGTTGTTGCTATTTTGGGGATTCTGATTGGCTAACGTGGGCTTGAGCTTCTCGTTACACCGCCACTTACAGGTCTGGCATGCTCTTGGCTGCATATATACATGGGTACATGTAAACGAACACTTCTCTGAAAACTGACAGCTGTGTACGATGTTATTTTTGAAAACAGAGGTTGAAATGTCCGTTTATGAAAAATAGCCGGCCACGTGGAAACGTAGCATGATATACACTGAACTCAATTACAAACACCTGAGCAGTTATCCTGCTGTCCAATCAGCATCTGGATATGCCACACCTGTGAGGTGGACGATTACCTCGTGCTCACTAACAGATTTAGACAGATTGGTGAACAATATTTAAGAGAAATAGTTTGTTTGTGTACGTAGAAAGTGTTAATCTTTGAGTCCAGCTCATGTAGAATGGGGCAGAAACCAAAGAGTTGGGTTATGATGTGTTAGGGGGGAGGAGTCTGTACTGACCGCTGCCGTGTCCGTCCGGCTGGCCGTCTCCTGCCCTGCTGGATTCTGGGTAGGAGGAGGGGGGCTGATGGGACCCTCGAGCCATCTCAGGGTACGAGGGGGGGGCAGCTGGGGGCAGAAGACAGACTGGTCAGACAGGAAACAGGAAGTAGAGGTTACTGAATTTTACTTTCCTAGTCTAATACTGCTTTTATTGTTGTTAATGGTTGTGTCTGTTCTAATTGATGTGTTTTCACTTGATGACCTGTTGTTGGGCTCTGTTGTAGATCTGTCTGGTTCTGGGTCTGGGTCTGGTTCTGTCTGTCTGTCTGCCAAAAAGCTTTTTTAACATCAAAAGGGACTACAGATGACAAACAGCCTTTTGGCTTTTTTCACCCATGGGAAATCATGTGTTTTATTAATTTGCGCTGTCCCCTTTCATAAATAAACTCAAACTGAGTAACACCAGGGGCACGTTCATCTCCAAGTGGCGTGCGGTGTGTTGCTATGGTTACCATGTCCCTGGTTTATTGGCTGTGTCCCAGCTGATAGCCAATCAGAAGAGACATGTGTGTAAACTCGTGGTGCTAGGAAGGCAGGAGCCCGGGACCACGATCAGCCTGGACCTAAACTGAAACGGGGGTGGGTTCAACACCCTCTAGCTGTTGCACACCGTTCAGGTAACCATAGCAACACGGTGCTCAACGTTTGGCTCTACGCCCTCCAACAGCCCATCATTAACTTAAAGCTAGTGTCTCCCCCAGGAGGAAGTCTGAGTAATGACAACAACAGTGTCAGCATGAGACAAGCCATGTGGACTTACATTTTGCATTTTTTAATTTTTCTAAAATAATCATACGCTGGAAATCCAGAGTCCTTTAAGCCCTGCATTCATCCGACAGCTTTAGTTTCTCCTCCAATCAGAAGAGCTGGGCCCAGACCCCCTGAGCAGATTCAGGGTCCCCTTTCACACCCGAGTCCTGACCCTTTGCAGCCGACAGGTGGGTCTGGTACAGGCTCCGTTATAAAGACCACTATGTGATCAGCTATCAGGGAGCAATGCTTCGCTAGCTTGGTGGAGCATGGCCCTTTCTAAAAGGGTCCCGTTGACCTATGACCTCCAGGTATCTGAATGTACCCACAAGTCCCCCCTTCTGTTACTGGTGCATATTCTAAAAACAGTGTGGTTGAATATTTCTGCATACCGAGAGATTGGACCGTGACGTGTAAAAACTGTTCTGAAGGTTTGATCCCAGCAGCATCTGGTGGACCAATCAGAGAGGGTCTTACCATGCAGGGGGGGCTCCTGGCTCAGGTAGGGGGGGTAGTGCTGGTAGGAGTAGGAGGAGTCTGGGGAGGAGGTGGGGTACACCTGCTGCTGCTGCTGCCAGCAGCTCTGATGGTACCACTGGGCAGATAGTAACAGACATTATTACCATGTTATAACCCTCTGATGATACCACTGGGCAGATAGTAACATATTATTACCATGTTATAACCCTCTGATGATACCACTGGGCAGATAGTAACAGACATTATTACCATGTTATAACCTTCTGATGATACCACTGGGCAGATAGTAACAGACATTATTACCATGTTATAACCCTCTGATGATACCACTGGGCAGATAGTAACAGACATTATTACCATGTTATAACCCTCTGATGGTACCACTGGGCAGATAGTAACAGACATTATTACCATGTTATAACCCTCTGATGGTACCACTGGGCAGATAGTAACAGACATTATTACCATGTTATAACCCTCTGATGATACCACTGGGCAGATAGTAACATTATTACCATGTTATAACCCTCTGATGGTACCACTGGGCAGATATTAGCAGACATGTATTACCACATTATAATCACGTTATAATCTAAACGCTGTTACACACCGAGGACGGGACATCATCACTACTGACACCCAGCACACCCATCCCAGAATTACTTTATATTCACGTTCTGTCAAAGGGTTAATGACAAAAAAATAAATAAAATGGTTCAAATATATATTTAAAGCACTTGGAAAGAAATGTCCCAGATTTGTAAAGATTTAAATTATAATGACTCATTAAAAAGGATCTCTCACCTGGATTCCGAGGTTGAAGTAATACTGTAGTACTCTGCAGTCTATACACACACACACACACACACACACACACACACACACACACACACACACACACACACAGAGAGACAGACACACACACACACACACACACACACACACAGAGAGACACACACACAGAGAGAGAGACACACACACACACACACACACACACACACACACACACAGAGAGACACACACACAGAGAGAGAGACACACACACACACACACACACACACACACACAATAGGAGACACACACAGAGAGACACACACACACACACACACAGAGAGACACACACACACACACACACACACACACACAGAGAGACACACACACACAGAGAGAGAGACACACACAGAGACACACACACAGAGAGACAGAGAGACAGAGACACACACACAGAGACACAGAGACACACACACACACACACACACACACACACACAGAGACACACACAACACACAACAAAAACACACACACACACACACACACACACACAGAGACAAACACACACACACACACACACACACAGAGACAAACACACACAGTGAGACAGGAAGCTCCAGCAGGAAGTGATGCTGTGTTTGTGTAGTTTGACCTCTGACCTCTGGGTAAATCACTGCCGTTAGGGTCGTAAGAGTAAGGGGGCGGAGCCACCACCGTACAGAGAGGCTCGCCCATCTCGTTAACCAACCAGGGAGAGGAGGCAGGAATCGCCATGGCAACTAAACAAAGAAAACATCAAAAGACATATGAGACATGACATCATTTCTCCATCAGCACGCCAGACCCAACCACGCACAATTCACACCAAGAATCAATATGTGTGTGTGTGTACCTGAACATGTGTGTGTGTGTGTGTACCTGAACATGTGTGTGTGTGTGTGTGTGTGTACCTGAACGTGTGTGTGTGTGTACCTGAACATGTGTGTGTGTGTGTGTGTGTGTGTACCTGAACATGTGTGTGTGTGTGTGTATATATATGTATGTCTCTCTGTGTGTGTGTGTGTGTGTGTGTGTGTGTGTGTGGTGTCTGTGTTTTACCTGAGCGTGTCTGTGTTGCGGCCGGCAGGTGAGCAGCTGCAGGAACTCGGATGAGAGGGAGACGGTGAAGAGGATGAAGAGGAGGGTGAAGAGCAGATGACTGCTAATGGCTTCACCACCTGGCACGCGCACACACACACAAACACACACACACACACACACGTTATAACTTGAATACTTTGGATGTCGATAAACATGAAAAACTGTCGAAGCTTAGAAGCCAAAACTTTGAGATGAAGAGGAATGGATCCAACCGCGGGTGTGTTACAGTGTGTTACGGTGTGTTGTGGTGTGATGTGGTGTGTTGTGTTACAGTGTGTTACGGTGTGATGTGGTGTGTTGTGGTGTGTTGTGTTACAGTGTGTTGGTGTGATGTGGTGTGTTGTGTTACAGTGTGTTACGGTGTGATGTGGTGTGTTGTGTTACAGTGTGTTACGGTTTGATGTGGTGTGTTACGGTGTGTTGTGGTGTGATGTGTTACGGTGTGTTACGGTGTGTTGTGGTGTGTTGTGATGTGTTACGGTGTGTTGTGGTGTGTTGTGTTACAGTGTGTTACGGTTTGATGTGGTGTGTTACGGTGTGTTACGTTGTGGTGTGTTGTGTTACAGTGTGTTACGGTTTGATGTGGTGTGTTGCGGTGTGTTGTGGTGTGTTACGGTGTGATGTGGTGTGTTGTGTTACAGTGTGTTACGGTTTGATGTGGTGTGTTACGGTGCGTTGTGGTGCGTTACGTGTGTTGTGGTGTGTTGTGGTGTGTTGTGTTACAGTGTTACGGTTTGATGTGGTGTGTTACGGTGTGTTGTAGTGTGTTACGGTGTGTGTGGTGTGTTGTGTGGTGTTAGTTTGTGTGGTGTGTTCTGTGTTGTGGTGTTACGGTGTGTGTGGTGTGTTTGTACAGTGTGTTACGTTTATGTGTTTGTTTTAGTTGTGGTTTGTTGGTTGTTACGGTGTGTTGTGGTGTTAGGTGGGTGTGTGTGTTGTGTTGGTGTGTTGTGGGGTGTGTTATGTGGTGTGTTTGTTTTTACGGTTGTGTGTTGGTGGTTGAGGTTGTTGGTTTGTGGTGTTGTGTTAGGGTGGACAGTGTGTTGTTGTTGTGTGTTGTTGGTTGGTGTGTGGGAGGGTAGGGTGGTGGTGTGTGAAGTTGTGGTATGTGGTGTGTTGTGGTGGGTGTTGTGGTGTGGGGGTGTACAGGGTTGTGTTACAGTAGTTTGAGTGGTGGTTGTTGTGGGGGGGGTGACAACGTTGGTGTGGTGTGGGGTTTGGGAGGAGTGTGCTGGTACATTTGTTTGGTGGTGTGGGTTGTAACTGGTGTGGTGTGTTGTGTGGTTGATACTGTGTGTGGGGTGTGTGTGTGTTACGGTGTGGTGTGTGTTGATTTTGGTGGTGTTAGTGTGTTGTGGGTCGGTGTGGGTGACGTGACGGTTTGAGTTACTGTTGTGGTGTACGTGTGTTGTGTCTGTTGTGACAGTGTGTTAGTTTGTGTGGTGTATTGTTGTGGTGTGGTGGTGGTGTGTTGTGTACAGTGGACTGTGGTGTACGGTGTGTTGTTCGTGTGTTGTGGTTGTTGGCTTACGGTTTTGTGGTGGTGTGTTTGGTGTGTTGTGGTGTTTTGTGTGGTTGTTGTGGTGTAGTGTGTTGTGGGTGTTACGGTGTGTTGTGGTGTGTTGTGGTGGTTTGTGTGTGTGTCGGTGTGTTGGTGTGTTGTGTACAGTGTTTCGGTGTGTTTACGGTGTGTTGTGAGTTTCTTGTGGTGTGTACGGTGTGTTGACGTGTGTTACAGTGTGTTCGGTTACAGTGTGTACAGTGTTAGTGTGTTGTGGTGTGTTGTGTTACGGTGTGTTGTGGTGTGTACGTGTGGTTGTGTGTGACAGTCGTTTGTGGTGTATTACGTTGTTTGGTGGAGTACGTTGTGTGTGTTGGTGTGTTGTGATGTTTACGTGTGTGGTGTGTTTGTTATAGAGTTTGATGTGGTGTGTTACTGTGTTACGGTCGTTGTGGTGTGTTGTGTTACAGTGTGTTCTTTGTGTGTGTTTACGGTGTGTTTGTGTGTGTGGTGTGTAAGTATTTGTGTGTGTTGTGTTGTAGTGGTTCGTTGTTGTGTGTGTTGTGGTGTGTGTACAGTTTACGGTTTGATGTGGTGTGTTACGGTGTGTTGTTACTGTGTGTGTGTTTTGTTACAGTTTTACGGTTTGTGTGTGTTTACGGTGTGTTGTGGTGTGTTACGGTGTGATGTGTGTGTTGTGTTACAGTGTGTTACGGTTTGATGTGGTGAGTTACGGTGTGTTGTGGTGTGTTACGGTGTGTTGTGGTCTGTTGTGTTACAGTGTGTTACGGTTTGATGTGGTGTGTTACGGTGTGTTGTGGTGTGTTACGGTGTGATGTGGTGTGTTGTGTTACAGTGTGTTACGGTGTGGTGTGTTACGGTGTGTTGTGATGTGTTACGGTGTGTTGTGGTGTGTTGTGGTGTGTTACGGTTTGATGTGGTGTGTTACGGTGTGTTGTGGTGTGTTGTGGTGTGTTACGGTTTGTGTGTGTGTTGTGGGTTTGTGTTGTGGTGTTCGTGTGTTGTGGTGTGTTGTGTGTAGTTTGGTTGTTTACGGTGTGTTGTGGTGTGTTGTGTTACAGTGTGTTACGGTGTGGTGTGTTACGGTGTGTTGTGATGTGTTACGGTGTGTTACGGTGCGTTGTGGTGTGTTACGGTGTGTTGTGGTCTGTTACGGTGTGTTACAGTGTGTTACGGTGTGTTACAGTGTGTTACAGTGTGTTGTGGTGTGTTGTGTTACGGTGTGTTGTGGTGTGTTGTGTTACGGTGCGTTGTGGTGTGTTGTGGTCTGTTACGGTGTGTTGTGGTCTGTTACAGTGTGTTACAGTGTGTTACAGTGTGTTACAGTGTGTTACGGTGTGTTGTGGTGTGTTACGGTGTGTTGTGGTCTGTTACGGTGTGTTGTGGTCTGTTACGGTGTGTTGTGGTCTGTTACGGTGTGTTGTGGTCTGTTACGGTGTGCTGTGGTCTGTTACGGTGTGTCGTGGTCTGTTACGGTGTGTTACAGTGTGTTACGGTGTCGTGTTGTGGTGTGTTACGGTGTGTTGTGGTGTGTTACGGTGTGGTGTGGTACGTGTGTTGTCGTGTGTTACGGTGTGTTGTGGTGTGGTACGGTGTGTTGTGGTGTGTTACGGTGTGGTGTGGTACGTGTGTTGTCGTGTGTTACGGTGTGTTGTGGTGTGGTACGGTGCAGCAGGCTGAGCGCTGACACCAGGGGGGGGGGGAACAATAACATGTTCAACACCGTGTTACTTCGTCTATGTAGTCTGGATCTAAAGATGGACACAGCGTCTCCTCTCCTCCCGCTGTATAAGGTGATGCCAAAACCTGCAGCCGTGTCTGTGTGCGTACCTGCTGTGTGTGTGTGTGTGTGTGTACCTGCTCTGTGTGTGTGTGTGTGTGTGTGTGTGTGTGTGTGTGTGTGTGTGTGTGTGTGTATTTTATTGTGTGTGTACCTGCTGTGTGTAGCTGTAATTTATCTCAGCTCTCGGTGGAGAGTCAGCACTTCCTCCATCTTCGTCCTTCCACAATAAGAGAAACATTATTAGTCCTGTCAGTACCTGATCCGTTCCACCGGCACGGCGTTCTCGCGCATGTGCAAAGATGATACGGTATGCCATGGCGTATCGCCAGATGATAATACTGTTTCTACGACCTGCCCAATCTGTTCCACGCTAGCCTCCATATATTCTATGGCTAGCCTCCACGGGATAGCTAACAACTAATTGGCTAACCGCTAGCCGACAGCCTTCAGTCTAAAATACGCATCGCAGAATGGATCGTGCAGGCAGAGCGGACAGCTAGGTTCAGTCTAAAAACAACGTTAAGTCAAACATAATGGGAGAAGCAGGCTACAGCTAAATTAAGACTTTACAGTAATAACAATAAAGACAAGTATTGAGTGATTGTATTTTAAATGAGCACAAGTAGAACTGGCGTAACAGCTGTTATATATGTTAGCGTTTATTATTATTATTTTGAGGGTCTTTTAAAAGTTTACATGCTGTCTCAGCTAGCGGTTAGCGAATTAACCGTTAGCTAAACTACGTTAGCTTCCCAGTGGAGGATAATGGCAGACGCTATAATCACCTAGCAGTCCGCCGAATTAGCTATTAGCTAAACTAGCGTTAGCTGGAGGCTAAGCGTGGGAACAGGTTAGGTGGTGTCATAAATCCTCGTTACCACAGCGCATGCGCAGAACGGTTTGTGCAGGTGGAACGGATCGGGTACTGACCCCCCCCCCCGCTGCAGCTCTGAGCTTGAGGACATCACTCTGACATCATCACCTGGGTTTTAAATGTGTCCCGTAGTGAGCGCTGAGAGACGGATAATGTTAGCAGATGAAGAAAGTCTCAAGTTTGTTAAAGTATCAGATGTTTTTTTAAGACTGTCTCTCTGGAGCTACGATGTGTGTGTGTGTGTGTGTGTGTGTGTGTGTGTGTGTTACAGGTAAGGGGTTACCTGTGTCTGGGGGGTTTACCTGTGTCTGTGTCTGGGGGGTTACCTGTGTCTGTGTCTGGGGGTTACCTGTGTCTGTGTCTGGGGGTTACCTGTGTCTGTGTCTGGGGGGTTACCTGTGTCTGTGTTTGGGGGTTACCTGTGTCTGTGTCTGGGGGGTTACCTGTGTTGTGTGAGTTACCTGTGTCTGGGGTTACCTGTTTGGTACCTGTGTTGGAGTTTTGTGGGGTTAGGGGTTACCTGTGTCTGTGTTGGGGGTTTCCTGTGTCTGTGTTGGGTACCTGTGTCTGTGTAGGTTACTGTGTTGGGGGTTACCTGTGTTGGAGGGGTTCCTGTGTCTGTGTGGGGGTCTGTGGTTGTTTGGGGTGTGTTGGGGCCCTGTCTGTGTTGGGGTCTGTGTTGGTTACCTGTGTCTGTTGGGGACTGTGTTGGGGTGTGTTGGGTCTGTGTGTTGGGGTCTGTGTCTGGGGTTGTGTTGGGGGTTCTGTTCTGTGTGTTACCTGTTGGGTTTGTGTTGTTTGGTGTGTGTGTTTTTACCTGTTGAGACGTGTTGGGGGCTGTGTTGGGGGACCTTGTTGGGGTGTGTTGGGGTACTTGTTGGGACGTGGTTTTGTTGGGAGTGGGTGTTAGGGGCTTTTGGACCCTGTGTGTGGGGTTTTTGTTGTTGTTGGGTTTGTGTGTACTGTGTTGTGTTGGGGTTGTGTTTGTGGGGGTGTGTGTTTTGTTGGGTTTGTAGGTGTTGCTGGGGCCTGTGTGGGTACTGTGTTTGTTAGGGGTTTGTGTTGGGGCTTTGTTAGGGGGACGTTTGTGTTGGGTACTTGTGTTGTGTGGGGACCGTGTGGGTTCCTGTGTCTAGGGGACCTTGTCTGGGGGACTTGTTGGGGTGTGTTGGGGGGTTTGTTGTGGGGCTGAGGTTTGGGTGTGGGGTCCTGTGGTGTTGGGGTTTTGAGACCTTGTTGTGTTTTTTTTTTTGGGTGTGTGGAGGTACTGTGTTGGGGGTTTGGTTGGGGACCTGTGTTGTTTTGTTGTGTCTGGGGGGTTACCTGTGTCTCTGGGGTTTGTGTTGTTGGGGTCCTGTGGGTTTGTGTTGGGGTCTGGTTGGGTGTGTTGGGGGTTACTGTGTTGGGGGTTACCTGTGTTTGTTGGGGGCGTGTCTGGGGACCTGTGTTGGGGGTTCTGTGTGTGGGGGTATGTGGGGTACTTGTTGAGACCTGGTTGGGGTGTTGTCTGGGAGTTGTGTTGGGTTACCGTGGGGTGTGTTGGACCTGTGTTGGGGGTTCTGTGTCTTGTGTTGGGGTACCTGTCGGGCTTGTGTGTGTGGGGTTTCATTTGTGTTGGTCTGTGTTGTGTTGGGGGTGTTCTGTGTGTGGGGGAGTTCTATTTGTCAACTACTTCAAAGGCCTCTATTTCTCCTTTTTTCAGTTTTGGGGTTCTTTTCTTCTTCAGAAGTTCTTGCTTGTGGTATGGTTAAATGTCATTTGTTGTATGTGCTAGATTAGCTGTGCATTTGTGTGGATATGTGTAGGGAGGTGACCCCACATGTTACACACTAGTATGGTTGTCTGTGTGGAACAAGCTCTTTGTAAAAGTCATGTATATTCTTATCATTTTGTAGTCAAGTGACTTCTTTTTGTAAGTCATGTTATTCTTTAGTAAAGTCATGTGCCCCTACCAACTTGTGATGACTCGTTGGAGTAGAGTCTTTTGCAGTTGTTTGTGGTCAGACCACCAATACAAGTAGTTACTATCCATGTGTTTGATGTTTTTTAATAATAATAATAAGTAATAATAATAATAATAATAATAATAATAAATATAATTATAATGTGTTTTGGTGTTTTGTCACCCTGTACTCTCGGTGCAGTTAGGGTATATATTGGTATATATGGTATATTAGGTTATATATGTTATATTAGTTATATATACATTAATAATGATGTTTTGTGTTGTTTGTGTCATGTCACCCTTCCTCCGTTAGTCATCTCCTCTGAAAAGCCGGTCTTCCGGGTGAGCGCGCGCTCTCCTAACTACGTAGGTGAGTCAACCTGACTCCATGGAAGCGGCCCGTGATTAAAAACATTACATTACTTGTTTAAATTTCATCACCCTGTGTTTGTTGTTTGCTCAGAGGTCTGAGGAGGTAGCGAGGTTGTGTTTTGCTCAGAGGTTAATGAAAGTAGGCGTTTCCTCACCGGCGGGGAGTTTGTATGTATCTATGTTTCATCCATGATCATCTCACCTCTCGCTAAAACCAAACTGCACTCCCTTGTTGCTTGTCCAACTAGGGCATCTTACCCCAAACAACAACAAATCTATCAGGATCAAACTTTAAATCAAAAGCATACGTTGAGGAGTTAACACCGTTGGTATTTTATCATATGTTGGGGTGTTGTGTGTTTTACTGTGGTGGTGTTGTGTGTGGTGTGTGTGTGTGTGTGTGTTTTTTTTTTTTGTTTTTTTTTTACCCCGCCTTAGTGTGGTGGAGTAATCACACAAAAAACACAACAACAAAAAAAAAGGTGGGGGTGTGATGTATGCTTTTGTTTTTGTTGGTAGGGGGGAATGAGGGAGAGCTCTATTTATACTGTACTAAATTGTATTATATGTTATAAATTTGTTATGTTATTATATGTTATAATGTTAGTTATTTTTACATATGTTATAAATGTTAGTTGAAACACAGTGTTATTACTATGTTATAATGTTAGTTAGGGGGTGGGGGTGGGTTGAACAGGGTTTATTTCTTATGTTTAATGTAGTTGTGTTATTACTATGTTATAAATGTTAGTTGAATGTTATTACTATGTTATAAATGTTAGTCTAGGGAGAATGTTATTACATATGTTTATAAAGTTTTTTTATTTAGTCCTAGAGGAACCAGGGCTGTTATACATATGTTATAAATGTTAGTCTTCGACAAGGGCTGTTATTACATATGTTATAAATGTTAGTCTGAGACTCAGGAACTGTTATTACATATGTTATCAAATGTTTCAATTCACACGGATTCAGGTGTTGTACATATGTTATAAATGTTAGTCTGGGAGACATAGGGCTGTTATTACATATGTGTTATAAAAGATGTTAGTCTGAGAGACACCGGGCTGTTATTACATATGTTTATATTTATAAATGTTAGTCTAGGAGACCTAGGGTATTATTACATTTGTTATAAATGTTAGTCTAGAGACGTGTGTGGGCTGTTTTTGTTGACTAGGGCTGTTATTACATTATGTGTTGCAATGTTAGTTAGAGACACAAGGGCTGTTATTACATATGTTATAAATGTTAGTCCTACGAAGACAGGAACTGTTTTTTTTTTTTTTTGTTTTTTTTTTTTATTACATATGTTATAATGTTAGTCTGGCAGGGCTGTTATTACATATGTTATAAATGTTAGTCTAGGAGAGGGTTTGTTTGTTTGTTGTTGTTGTTTGTTGTTGGCCACAAGCTTTTATTACATATGTTATAAATGTTAGTCTGAGAACTGGAATTTTATTACATATGTTATAAATGTTAGTCTGAGGACAGAGGGTGTTATTACATATGTGTTATAAATGTTAGTCTGAAGACAGGGCTGTTGTTACATATGTTATAATATGTTAGTCTGGGAGACACAGGGCTGTTTATTTACATATGTTATAAATGTTAGTCTGAGGACACAGGGGTTGTTATTACATATGTTATAAATGTTAGTCTGAGGAACACAGGGCTGTTATTACATATGTTATAAATGTTAGTCTGAGACACAGGGCTGTTATTACATATGTTATAAATGTTAGTCTGCAGAGACACAGGGTCTGTTATTACATATGTTGTTTTATAAATGTTGTCTTAGGGGTTGTTTATATGTTTATAGTTTTTTCATGGTTTTTTTAATATGTTATAAATGTTAGTCTTTTTGAGAGACAGGGGCTGTTGTACATACCACCTACCTCAAGGATTGTTGGGACACCCTACTAAGACAGATGTTTGACTCTTCTCCTTCAAGTGCCTTAATTCTTGGTGGCATTGATTCAACAAGGTGCTGGAAGCATTCTTTAGAAATGTTGTCCCCATATTGAGGGGGAGAGGGTCTAACAGTTGTGGAGTTTTGTGGGTGCACATCCAGGGGTGCAAGCTCCTGTTCCACCACATCCAAAGATGATTCTATTGAGGTTGAGATCTGGGGGACTGTGGGGCCATTTTAAGTACAGTGGACTCATTGTCATGTTCAAGAAACCAATTTGAAATGATTTTGAGCTTTGTGACCTGAAGCATTATCCTGCTGGAAGGTATCCATCAGAGGGATGGGTCCATGGTGGTCCTAAAGGGATGCACATGGTCAGAAACAATGCTCAGGTAGGCTGTGGCATTTAAATGATGCCCAATTGGTACTAAGGGGCTAAAAGGGTGTCAAGAAAGCATTCCCCACACATTCACCCACCACCTCCAACCTGAGTGGTAACAAGGCATGTACTTGATCCATGTTCTCATTCTGTTTATACTCCAAATTCTCGGCTCTCATCTAATGATGCTCAACAGAAATCAGACTCTCAGACCAGTGTATTTACAGTCTTCAACTGTCCAATTTTGGTGAGCTTGATTGCAAATTGTAGCCTCATGTTCTATCTATTGTTAGTGAGTGAATGTGCGGTGGGTTTCTGCTGGTGTGGCATCTGCCTCAAGGTTGTGTGTTGTGGCTTCACCATGTTTTGTTCGTCGTGCGGTTGTATCGATCAAAGTTGATCTTCCTATCAGCTGGAATCAGAATTGACCCACATTCTCCTCTGACCTCTAGCATTTCAACAAGGCATTTCAACCCTCCCAAGGACTGCAGCATGCTGGGTTGTTTTACTTTCAGACCAGTTCTTTTATAATCTCTAGAAATGGTTGTGTGTGAAAATCCCAGTAATTGGGCAGGTTGGGAAATACACTCAAACCCAACCCGTCTGGCACCAACACCAGCCCCCACTTCAGAGTACTAGAACCTTTCTTTCCCACCTTCTACATTCAGTTTTGGAGTTCAGGAGATGGTCAGACCTAGACCACCCCTAAATACATTAGGCTTAGCTGCCATGTGATGTGGTTGATTAGTAATTGCTTAACAAAAATCTTACAGTGTTCCCTATAATCCTTTAGGTGAGTGTATGTGTATAACTGTTAAGAGTCTTAACAGAACACATTACTATTATGTTATAAATGTTAGAGTAATAAATAAATTTTGTGTTCACTCATATAATAAAATGGTTATTTCTTGTTGTGCTGTGCTGTTTGTCTCTCTTAAGTTATGTGATCTCTTCCTGGCAGCGCATTGCAGGGCTGATTCAGGTTTCAGATCTGGAAACCAGTGTGTAGAAGGTGTTGTAACTTCTCTCTCTGACCTGCCACAATTTGATACCTTTCTCCCACTCTGTACCCTGGCTGATCTTACTTTCCCTATGAAACTTGTAGTATTCTTACATCCACCAAATACCCTCCTCCCACTACACCTTCAATTCTCTTATTCATTCCTCTGTTAAACTAAAGTCTTTACAAGCCTCAAAACATCTAGATAAGTGTCCAAATAGTTTTCAAAGGCTAAAAAGTGTATAAAAATTTGTGATTAATTCACCGTCTCTATGATGTTCTAACTGTCGTTTCATACGAATCGTGCACACAAGCGTCACCATTCTCTCTGATTTGCAGTATTATATTACCCAAGCTATGTTAGCTGTAGCTGTCACTCATCTTTCCAAACCAACTATACAAATCCTAATATATAGGCTATAGTCTTGTTTTTGAAGAGTGCATAGTCACCCTTTGCACATGGCTCCCTCTACTTACAGTTATGAGCTGACGCGGGGGTTGGAAGAACTATCAACATGTAGGCTCTGCAAGCCAAATCAGTGTCTGGGTACCCACGTTTCCCCATAGTGGTACAGATTCACCAGTGTCTGGGATCGTTACCCCATAGTGGTACATCCAGTGTTAGGGGATACGAGTTTACCCTAGTGACAGTGACCGTGTTGGGATACTCCAGTTTATGAACCGTGTTGGGACCCTTACCCATAGTGTACAATTAGCTTTAGTGGTCTTGATTACCCCATTTTCCCTAGTCGTACAGATTAGCACCAGTGTCTGGGATACCAGTTTACACCCCATAGTGGTATTTTCAAATCCCCACCAGTGTCTGGGATACCCAGTTTTACCCTGAGTGGTACAGATCCACACCGGAGGTGTTCGGAGTACGTTTACCCTATGTACTTACCATGTGTGGGTGCAGTTCCCCATAGTGAGTACAATCCAGTGTCTGCGGGGGAACCCAGTTCTTCCCATAGTGGTACAATCACGATACCAGTGTTTGGGGAACCCAGTTCCTGATGTACATCTTTATCTGACCCAGTTACCATAGTGGTACAGATCACACTAGTGTCTCGGGATACCCTCTAGTGGTACGCAGATCAGCCCTGTGTCTGGGGATACCCCAGTTTACCCCAGTGGTACAGTCGCTTGGGAACCGTTACCCTAGTTGTACCTGCTTAGTGTTGGGTACCAGTTTACCCCATAGTGGTACAGATTAGCACCAGTGTCTGGGGATACCCAGTTTACCTCCATAGTGGTACAGATTAGCACCAGTGTGCCTGGGGCCAGTTTACCCCATAGTGGTATAGATTAGCCCCAGTGTCTGGGGATACCGATTTTACCCCATAGTGGTACAGATTAGCTCAGTGTCTGGGGATACCCAGGTTACCCCATAGTGGTACAGATCAGCACCAGTGTCTGGGGTGCAGTTTACCCATAGTGGTACAGATTAGCACCAGTGTCTGGGGATACCCAGTTTACCCCATAGTGGTACAGATTAGCCCCAGTGTGGGGATACAGTTTACCCCATAGTGGTACAGATTGCTCCGTGTGCAGGGTACCCTTACCCATAGTGGTACAGTCGCACCAGTGTCTGGGGATACCAGTTTACCCCATAGTGGTACAGATTGGCCCCAGTGTCTGGGGATACCCAGTTCCCCCATAGTGGTACAGATCAGCACTGGTGTCTGGGGGTACTTCAGTTTACCCCCATGTGTTCCAGATCAGCACAGTGTCTGGGGATACCGGTTTACCCCATAGTGGTACAGTTAGCCCAGTGTCTGGGGATACCCAGTTTACCATAGTGGTACAGGTTAGCACCAGTGTCAAAGGGGATACCAGTTTACCCCATAGTGGTACAGATCAGCACTAGTGTCTGGGGGTTACAGTGGTACAGTTGGGGTGGACTGAGTACCGACTCTGTGATTTAATGAGGTCCGTGAAAATGGAGGGGAAGAAGGTAAGGGTTGGTATCAACCCCTTCTCGCTTTGAGTGGTACCTGTAGGCGCCCACCTTGACCCATAACCACAACTTCGTTGATTTCTAGAAGAGCCATGGAAGAAGAAGATAGTATTATTACAGTGTTTTTAGGGTTGTTAATTTTAAAACTGACTGAAACTAATGAAACTTTCCTCGCTCGTCTACTACACTGTTTGTCGTGTTCTTTCCCGTCTCATGGCGGTATTCGTGGTTGTTCGTGTTTTGCAAAGGGTGAATACTGCTGTCTGTTGGGAGAAAACTAGCCAGGCGGGAAATGTGGCTAGCTCCCCGTAGTTCACCATTAAATAGAAGGAGTCATTTCCTGTCAGTGCATACGGCTAGGCGTTACAGACAACAGTACCCCTCCACGATATGCACTACACCAAGAGTACACAGTGTACTATGGGCGGCACAATACATTATTTATATACGTCATGCCCAATCTGGCATCTGGAGCAACAAACTGACAATAGACACTTTGATAACGCACTTTAAAATGTAACTGTCCTTTATTTACGCTGCCTTTTATATCGAAAGTTCAATTTAATTCAATTCAATTTTATTTATAGTATCAAATCATAACAAAAGTTATCTCGAGACACTTTACAGATAGAGTAGGTCTAAACCACACTATAATTTCCCAAACACCACAATTACAGTAAATTCCATCAAGAGCAAGCATTAGCAGTGGCTATGGCGACAGTGGCGAGAAAAACTCCTTTTGGGAAGGACCAACCTCTTTTATTTATTCAATAAAGAAGGTTGGATATGATTTCCTTTCATTAGTTTTAAATCCAACAAGCAGTTTGTTGTAGTTTAACATTTTAATATCTGATTATGTATTGCACGTTCTATCCTTATCAAGATATTCAACATTATGAACATATTTTCTCTGGTATGGAGCAGCCCTGCAGTAGTCAGTGATCTCGAGGAGGAATCCAAACTGAGCCACACTCACGAGGTTCATGAAGAGTTTGGTTCCTGACACTTGTCTCCCAAAGTACTGCCCTCCCTGCAAACACCATGTAGTCTGTCTTCTGCATCTCTGTCACACACACAATAACATGTTTGCCTTATAGGTACTTATATAAAAAAAGAGACTGAGGTGGCCTCCAGCTTGTTAAGATGATGTCATACGTTGCCTTTGCGGTGTCCTGCCACCTCCAACTCAGGTTTCTCATATATCTGCGTCCAGAGACTTCGGGGCCTTATAGGGAAGGCACTCTGGAGGGAGGGGGGGCTTCTGCAGGGAAGGCTACGGCCAATTAGAAACCAAACAAAATGATTTGTCACATATGATGAAGAAAGTTCCCAGTATTAGAATATCTAACTCCAAGTCTTCTGTGACTTTAACCTCAGAATACAGTTGAATATGTATACTAAACATGAATAAGGAATGACATTTGAATAGTAATATAGAAGTAAATTGACTGCTGTCTTTGGTTTTGAAACTGTTGGTGACATCACGATGAGTCACTTCCTGTCACCTACTTGATTCATCGATTACGACAATGCAGTTTTTCCTCGGCAACTCCCACTCGCCTCCGCCTCCTCCGCAGACGAACAAACACACCTGTGACTGTTTCTGAACGCAACACATGTTCATGTGAGAAACACTGGCGTTAGATAGTTATATTACCATTTATTATAGATATGAATAGGAATGACATCCATCTATCCATTCCATCCATCCATCTATCCTACTTTAGTACCTCCACAGTCTGATCTGTGTGTGTCTCTTGTGTGTGTGTTGTGTGTGTGTGTGTGTGTGTGTGTGTGTGTGTGTGTGTGTGTGTGTGTGTGTGTGTGTGTGTGTGTGTGTGTGTGTACCTGTGATTGCGGTCCTCAGGTGTGGTGAGTAGCGAAGTCTGGTCAGCTACACATGGACTGGCTGTTTCTATAGCGGACGACCTCGACCCTGAAGGCCTCCATCGCCTGACAGAGCTCCGCCTCCTCAAAGCCAAACACCTTGGTGTAGAGAGCACTCGAATGAAAAGAGCTGCAGACAGACAGAGCAGGCAGACAGACAGTGTGTTAGCAGGAGAGCCTGTCAGGTGATAAAGGTGAAGCGATGTCCTCGGTACTCACACTGACAGAGGGCTGCTGGGCCGGGTAACTCCTTGGTACACAATGTCATAGTGACCGTTGATGGAGCAACACAAGCGTCACCTAGGCAACACACAGGGCTCAGACGGTCAATGCGGACTAATCACATCACACAGTTCAGAGTCATGGCTACGTTTCTCCAGGTGAATCTCCCGTCTCCGTGTTACCGTGTTTGCGTTTCCTTCAAACATAAGAATACAGTTTTGTTGTTTGGGAACCTGACTTTCAGGGAGACCGACTCAGTAGTTGTCCTTACTGGGTGTAAGGTCGGCATTACTCTCTGCCTGTTTTAAAGTGCTGTGAAATCCAAACCCTTACGACTACCAAACCGTCACTTTGTGCAGCTGAAACGTTCTTAATCCCAGGTTTACAGCGATGTGAAGCACAGGGCTGGAAAACTTCCCAATTATATTACGTGCCGCGGGTTTTAAAGAAATTGTAGTAAGTGAGCTGGAGCCTAGTATTTGTAATGTCTCCCACTAGTCCGTGATAAATGACTGTAGTAGGTCTTTGATGATCGCGAGAGGAGCTCTCTCTCTCTCTCTGTTGAAAGCGTGTGTGAGTGAGCTGCAGCCGATTTTTTAGATTTTTACTTTTCTTTTTTTGTGCAGCCGTCATGGTAAATGGAAGGGTTTCCCGCTCACCAGAAACATGGCATTAAGATCGGGTCCTAGTTTCTCGCGTACAGCGTGGAGGACATTAGTCTAGCTGTGGGGAGAAGGTCGGGCACCGGTAGTTATCATGTCGGCCGCTCCAGATGAACAGCCCGTGGTCATCTTCCTGGATCGGGAGGAGAAAGTGAACCAAGTCATCGGGCGGGCATCACCGTGGTTGAAATGTTTGTTCAGGTACTACCGCTGTAAATCAACCGGCCACAAGGTGGTCTGTCCAACGTCCCACCGTTCATCTCTGATGGCTTCCTCAGGGAGAGCTGTCCAGACTCGGGAATAGAGTCTCCCCGTTAGAAAGATCCCTGTCTGGATGTAAATCTCCGTTGCACTGAAGCGCTGGTGTCTCACCGGTGAACAGCTGTATATGATACTGAACCATCGGGACGAGGGGTTGAACCTCCGGTTCCATGTTAAAGTAGATGATTATGAATATGCTGATTTTGCAGCGTCATCAGAGATGAAATGTTTTGTTGTGGAGAGGTGGAGCCCACCACGGTGAGGGCCTGCCCGAGACCGGGTGATCAAATCCTCCGGTCGGGAGAGGCTGGTGCGGGAGGGGCGGCCCCGCTCCCGGGGGGTACCAGAGGGGCTGCTGCGCCGGGGCCGGCTGCGGCGTCGAGCGGCGGATGCGCAGCTCCGTGCTGCAGGGGTGTGGTGATGCCGTGTCCGACCAGACGCACGGGGTGAGTAATGTAAATACACCGGTGGTTGTGTGTGAATGAAGTAGGAGGGAGGGTCGATGGAAGGTGTGTGTTGTGGCAGTGGAAGAGTGCTCGTGGGTGAAGAAAATAAAAAATAAAAATTCAGGTGAGGGGTGTGTGTAGGGAACAGACGGGTGAGGGTGTGTGTAGGGAGACAACAGGTAGAGGGTGTGTGTAGGGAACAGAGGTGAGGGTGTGAGTGTTTTGTAGGAACAGAGAGGTGGAGGGTGTGGCGGGAACGAGAGGTGGGGTGTGTGTAGGAGAAGGTGGGGGGTGTGTGTGGGGCAGAGGGTGAGGGTGTGTGTGGGAACGGGTGGTGGTGTAGTGTGTAGGAAGGTGGGGTAGTGGTGTGTGGGGAAAGACAGGTGAGGGGTGTGTGTGTGTGTGAGGGGAACAGAGGTGAGGGTGTGTGTAGGGAACAGACGGGTGAGGGGTGTGTGTGTGTAGGGAACAGAGAGGGTGAGGGGTGTGTGTGTGTGGGGAACAGAGGGTGAGGGTGTGTGTGTGTAGGGGACAGAGAGGTGAGGGTGTGTGTGTGTGTGGGGAACAGAGGGGTGAGGGTGTGTGTGTGTGGCCAGGGAACAGGGGTGAGGGTGTGTGTGTGTAGGGAACAGAGAGGGTGAGGGTGTGTGTGTGTGTGAGGGAACAGAGGGTGAGGGGTGTGTGTAGGGAACAGACAGGTGAGGGGTGTGTGTGTGTAGGGAACGAGAGGTGAGGGGGTGTGTGTGTAGGAACAGAGGTGGGGGGTGTGTGTGTAGGGGCAGAGAGGTGAGGGTGTGTGTGTGTGGGGAACAGAGGGGTGAGGGGTGTGTGTGTGGGAACAGAGGTGGAGGGTGTGTGTGTGTAGGGAACAGAGAGGGTGAGGGTGTGTGTGTGTGTAGGGAACAGAGGGTGGGGGTGTGTGTGTTGTAGGGAACGAGAGGGTGAGGGGTGTGTGTGTGTGTAGGGAACAGAGGGGGTGAGGGTGTGTGTGTGTAAGGGGAACAGAGGTGAGGGTGTGTGTGTGTGTAGGGAACAGAGGTGAGAGGTGTGTGTGTGTGGGGAACAGAGGTGAGGGGTGTGTGTGTATGTAGGGGAACAGACAGGTGAGGGGGTGTGTGTAGGGAACAGACAGGTGGGGGGTGTGTAGTAGGGAACAGACTGGATCAGGTGAATCAGGTGAGGCTGAGCCTGACTGTCCCTTTAAAATCTCCCTCTTAATATAAAAGCGGTGGCAAGAGATGTAGAAGAAAGAGGGGCACCTTGTTGAGTAAATATTGCAATGTTGCAAGAAGCATCAGTGACACTTTAAATGAGACCGACTAGAGGAGGAGAGATGGGATGGGGGTGGTTTTAAGTCATCTTAGCAGCATCAGCGGAGGAGTGGAAATCCTATTTGCAAGGAACTTTTACAACTTTTTTAAGTCCCACACTGTAGGCGAGAAGAATAAAGGGCCGACTCTTAGTAGTCAGAGCCCAGTATGAAGTTTTTAATCTGGTTTTATAAGCGTTATACGCTCCAAACTCTGGACCTGATAGAGTTCTTTCTATAAAGTGAACTCGGTACGGTTTTAAGTGAGTGTAAACCAGAGGAGTTTTTATTTTTTTGGGAGTGATTTTAACTGTACACATGATGATGATTTAGATTCGGGAACCATAAGCGAACCACATGCTGCTTCTAAACAAGCCATGCAGAAGCTGATGGAGACACACACAGTCTCAGGCGTCTGAGGAGAGCCGCCATGTCACAGCAGAGACAGTACACATGGGTCCACAGCAGAGACAACCCGGTTGACTTTGGCTAGCTAGACAGGTTTTATTGTTTTTAAGCACCATTTTAATGTTTTTAAAGAGGGTGTAGTATATTGCCTGTCGGTTTCTGATCATTCTTATGTGTATTGTGATGTTTACATTGCCAATATAAAAACCCAGATCTGCGTTATTGGCATTTTAACACAGCTTTGCTTTTAGATGCACATTTTAGGGATGTTTTATTTTTTGGAAAGGTTTAGAGACAGGAGAGATTTTTAGTTCGTTGAGGCAGTGGTGGGACATTGGGAAGGTTGAAATCAGGCAGCTTTGTCAGCAGTACACGCTCAGTGTTTCTCGAGACATTGCCAAGTCTATGAACGATCTGGAGATATCTATAGTGGACATGCAGAGTTCTGCAGAGTCCACAGGAAATCAGGCCTGTATTGAAGACCTCAAGTCTAAAAACCCATCTTGGCAGAACCTGCTGGGCATGAGAGCACTGATCCGGTCCCGTTTTTCCAGACTGTTGCTTTAATGGACTCTCCAACTAAGTTCTTTTTAGTTTGGAGAAGAAGAATGTCGAGAGCCGGATGATCCATGCTCTGAGATCAGCAGGAGGACAGCCATTAACAACAGCGTCCCAGATCCGAGAGAGAGCTGTGGACTTCTACTCTGATCTCTACAGCACAGGTACACAGGGGCGACCCGAGGCTTTCACCAGTTTCTGCAGAGACCTCCCCACTGTTTCTGGGGACGACAATGTGGAGCTGGAGGGGCCCCTGACCGGAGGAAAAGAGGTTTCTAGAGCTCTACAGAAGCATGCAGGGGCGAAAGGCCCCTGGGATTGATAGTCTCCCTCAGAGTTTTACAAAACTTTCTGGGACATAATGAAAACTGACATTTTAGATGTTTTTACAGAAAGTTTTGATGGTTGTTCCCTTTCCACGCGAGTTGCAGGAGGGCTGTGCCGACTCTCCCTCGAAGAAAGGGGACCTACAGGACATTAAGAACTGGAGGCCAGTCTCTCTGCTGTGTGCAGATTACAAGATGCTGTCTAAAGTCCTGGCATCCAGGCTGAAGCTGGTGTTGGACCGGGTCATTCATAGGACCCAAACCTACTGTGTGCCCGGCAGGTCCATTGTTGACAATGTGTCACTAATTCGGGATATTTTGACAGTCTCTGGTTCATTGGGCGTAGACACTGGTCTGGTTTCTTTGGACCAGGAAAAAGCTTTGAACGGGTTGAGCACCGTTACCTGTGGAAAGTTCTGGAGAGGTTCGGCCTCAGCCCTGGTTTCATCGCCAAGATAAAGGTAATGCAAGAAACATTGAGAGTGTGCTGAAGATTAATGGTGGTTTGTGTAAACCCCTTCAAGGTAAACCGGGGGATAAGACAGGGGCGCTCAATGTCTGGGATGTTCATACCTTATCCATTGAACCCATGTTGCATAATGTGCCGCCTGGCATCACTGCCTGTTTTACCAGAGGCCTGTACTTGAAGCAGGATTTGGCGTTAACGAACTAACTTCAGGCTCAACCCAGGGTTTTCTGTATCACGAAGGTGGATCACTTGTTATCGGGTTCAATCGCCGTGGTAACTCATGCTGAACACTTAACCTGGTCGGGAGCAGGTTATGTTGGAGATCAGACATCAACCGGTGTTAAAGCACCGCCTACTGACCAATCAATAGATTGATAACGGCGTCACCGTTCTTATAGAAGATCATGCGGAGCTCGGTGCGAGGAGAGAGAGAGATGCGCTCATAAAAGTTAAAATATTTAGAGACCGACAACCCGTTAACATTCCCTGATTGGTATTTTTATGAAATATGTATATTTTAATGGGAGGGAATTACATATCGGCTTCTTGAGCCGTGTGTCGCCAATGTGCACATCGGTTTGAATTATGTTTTCATATTCTTTATTTGCTCTCACGGTTGCTTCCCACTGCCAGGGTTGCAACTGAAATAATAGGCTAAAGCAATGACAGTTTATGGAAAGCACCAGTCTAATTATGGTCAGATCTTGGTCCTGACTGGTGGGGAAGTGATATTAATAAGCGTGATTTAAACATCTACAGCATCGGCTATTTTTTTTTGCCAGCTTTCCTTCCTGTTTTAGGAAGCAGTCTGTGTTCTTCATATTTATGGAGAATTATAATTTGAGAGAGAGCGATATACATTAGGGATGGTACGGTTCATGAAAAAACACCCGAACCGCTCGGTTCGGAGCGTGTGTTTACCGAACGGTTCGTCAGTCCACTGTTAATGGTCACTAACCTCTTACTGCCGTAGTGCCCACTTTATACACCGATGTTAAAACACTAACTGGAAATGACGAGCGGGATGGGCGTGACAAACGCAACCCATGGCAGCTGATTGGACGATCGCGTCACATGGGTCTGGCTGGTCCCAAATTTCAAAACACACTGTCATGGCGGCTCGTTCAGAATACGATCTCATATTGTACTAAAATAGTTCACCGAAACGTGTTTCTGAAAACATTTTAAGCGAGAAATAGGCCATGCAGTTGCTGAATCTGTCTTCATTTCAGATCGACAAAGGTCAGTTTAGAAGATTTTCGTCAGATTTTGAGAGACACCGAGCCGACCGCTCCTCAAGTGGCGTGGGGCGCCGCTGCAGGTCACGTGACATCACCTGCAGAAATGTCAGGTGGGAGAGAGGCTGCCCAGAGCTGGAGGATGCGCCAGCGTCGTTTATAGTCTGGTGTGTGGGAACATTTTGGATTTCACGTTACCTATGATGAAATAAAACAATATAGAACTGCCACTGTGTGCACGTTTTGTGCAACATGCTTTCAATATGCTAATTTTAGCTATATGCTGAAGTATATTCTGGAGTGTTAAAGAAAAAATAAGAACCGTACTGAACCGAAAACCGTGATACGAACCGAACCGTGGGTTTTGTGAACCGTACCACCCCTAATAAATAAATAAATATATATATATATATATATATATATATATATAAATATATATATATATATATATATATATATATATATATAAATATAAATATATATATATGGGGCTCTGGTAGATGTTTGCGATTGGTCGTGGTGCGCAAACACCGCCTCTTTTATGTGAACACGCGTGCCGCTGGATTGGGAAACCCTGAGTTGACTTAACTAGTTGATAACCAGCGTCGTAGTACAGGTTATCCGGGACCACGGTTGTTAGGTTTGGTGAAGCCGGATTACTGAAAGAAATCCAGGACATGTTGATCTTGCTTCGTAGTACAGGCCTCTGTTTTACGCCACTTTTACTGTATCGGCCCGCACGAACGACATCATAGTTTTTACTAAAACCAACAAGATGTAGATAGTTTAGGTTGTATTGTGGAGACGTTTCACAGCATTTCTGCTGCCAAAGTAAACTGGGCAAAAAGTGAAGCCCTGGCAGTGGGGAGCTGGGCTGGAGGGCTCCCTCAGCTTCCTGGTGGGTTGACCTGGAAGAGGGGGGGGTTAAAGTACCTGGGGGTTTATCTGGGGGACCAGAGAACCACGGATAGGAACTGGGAAGGAGTCATTGAAAAGGTGGAGGGGACGTTGGGAAAATGGAGGTGGCTGCTTCCCCACATGTCGTACAGAGGAAGGGTGCTCATCATAAATAACTTGGTGGCATCCAGCCTCTGGCACAAGTTAAAATGTATGGAGCCCCCAGCGGGTCTTTTAAAAACAATACAGTCGATCATGTGACGGCCCTGTGTAATCTGGCAGGGCCTCTCTGTGGGAGTGATACCTCTCTGGTCTTACCCATCTTTGTTTCCATCTTTGTTTGAGTTTGTCTCAACTGAACGAGTGGATGAACAGACTGGACAGTGGAGAAACAGAGATGCTGCGGGACTATTTTAATGGGACAGAAATCCCCGTTACCGGAGACCCCTTTCCAGACCTTGGTTTTACTAGTACTAGGACAACATACACCACATGGTGCTGATTTCCATATGCAGACTGGGAAAGGTCTGTATAGGAACTGTGTTCTGGCCACCCACCATAAGAAGCTGAGTGAGAGGAAGGACAGACTGCTGAAAGACAGGAAACCAGTGTGGAGAGTCTTGTCTCTGAACAATAGGTCTGGAGACCTGCAGTGGAGGATCCTCTACTGAACAAGAGGTCTGGAGACCTGCAGTGGAGGATCCTCTAATGAACAAGAGGTCTGGAGACCTTCAGTGGAGGATCCTCCACGGGGCTCTGCGCGTGAATGTGTTCCTGTCCCAGATTAATCCCACCATGTCCTCCGCGTGTCCATTCTGTCTCCACCCCTGAGACCATCACCCATTGCTATCTGGACTGTTACAGGCTGAAACCTCTTTTAACATTTTAAAACTGTGTTTTGATTGTGGAGAGGTTTTTAGTGAGACTGCTTTTATTTTTGGTGCTGGCTACAGAAAGAAAAATGCGAATAAGTGGCAAATGTTGAATTTTATTGTGGGTCAGGCCAAACTGTCAATTTATAAAAGTCGGAAAAACCAGATAGAGAACGTGTGTGGACTAGAGCTGACCAAGCTGTACGTGGCTCTGGTGAAGGCCAGAGAGAGAGTGGACTTCAGGTTCCTCTCTCTGATGAAAGACATACAGCAGTTCTTAGACCAGTGGTGTTTCACCACGGCTCTGTGCTCTGTGAAGGACGATGAGCTCATCTTTCATTCTGTGTTTTTATGAGATTATTTATTACATGTGGTTTTAATTTTGTTTTGTGCATCTAAGAACAATATGATGTTCTGGTAGAGAAAAATGTCTTTCTGAAAAAGTAAAGGTTTTGTAAAAATCTCTCTCATAGTGAGTTTCACCTGATTATCATTCTTCACCTTGTCGATAAAGTCGTCCTCTGAGATCACCGTGGCTGCTTTCCCCGGGTAACGGTAGATCAGGAAACACCGCCTGACACACACACACACACACACACACACACACACCCTGGATTTACAAAAAACAATAGTTTTCTGATCTGTCTGTAGCCTGTGTCTGTAGCCTGTGTCTGTAGTCTGTTGTCTGTGATCTGTAGTCTGGTGTCTGCAGCCTGTGTCTGTAGTCTATAGTCTGGTGTCAGGCGTCTGCAGCCTGTGTCTGTAGTCTGGTGTCTGTAGTATGGCGTCTGTAGTCTGTCGTCTGTAGTCTGGCGTCGGTGTGTAGTCGGTGTCTGTCTGGCGTCTGTAGTCTATAGTCTGGTGTCTGTAGTCTGTGTGTAGTCTGTGTCTGTCTGGTGTCTGTAGTCTGTGTCTGTCTGGTGTCTGTAGTCTATAGTCTGGTGTCTGTAGTCTGTGTCTGTCTGGCGTCTGTAGTCTGGTGTCTGTAGTCTGTGTCTGGCGTCTGTAGTCTATAGTCTGGTGTCTGTAGTCTGTGTCTGTCTGGCGTCTGTAGTCTATAGTCTGGTGTCTGTAGTCGGTGTCTGTCTGGCGTCTGTAGTCTATAGTCTGGTGTCTGTAGTCGGTGTCTGTCTGGCGTCTGTAGTCTATAGTCTGGTGTCTGTAGTCGGTGTCTGTCTGGCGTCTGTAGTCTATAGTCTGGTGTCTGTAGTCGGTGTCTGGCGTCTGTAGTCTAGTCTGTAGCCTGTGTCTGTGTCTATAGTCTGTAACCTGTGTCTGTAGCCTGTAGCCTGTGTCTGTAACCTGTGTCTGTAGCCTGTAGCCTGTGTCTGTAGCCTGTGTCTGTAGCCTGTGTCTGTCTGTAGCCTGTGTCTGTAGCCTGTGTCTGTAGCCTGTGTCTGTAGCCTGTGTCTGTAGCCTGTAGCCTGTAGCCGGTAGTCTGTAGCCGGTAGTCTGTAGCCTGTGTCTGTCTGTAGCCTGTGTCTGTCTGTAGCCTGTGTCTGTCTGTAGCCTGTAATCTGTGTCTGTAGCCTGTAGTCTGTGTCTGTAGCCTGTAGCCTGTGTCTGTAGCCTGTGTCTGTAGCCTGTGTCCTGTAGCCTGTGTCCTGTAGCCTGTGTCCTGTAGCCTGTAGCCTGTAGTCTGTAGTCTGTGCCTGTAGCCTGTAGTCTGTGTCTGTAGCCTGTGTCTGTAGCCTGTGTCTGTAGTCTGTGTCCTGTAGCCTGTAGTCTGTGTCTGTAGCCTGTAGCCTGTAGCCTGTAGTCTGTAGTCTGTGTGGTAGCCTGGTTTGTTAGCCTGTGGCGTAGCCTGTGTCTGTAGCCTGTGTCTGTAGCCTGTGTCTGTAGCCTGTGCCTGTAGCCTGTGTCTGTAGCCTGTGTCTGTCTGTAGCCTGTAGCCTGTGTCTGTCTGTAGCCTGTAGCCTGTTTCTGTCTGTAGCCTGTTTCTGTCTGTAGCCTGTAGCCTGTGTCTTTAGCCTGTGTCTGTAGCCTGTGTCTGTAGCCTGTAGTCTGTGTCTGTAGCCTGTCTGTAGCCTGTCTGTAGCCTGTAGTCTGTGTCTGTAGCCTGTAGTCTGTGTCTGTAGCCGCTGGTATGGCTGTAGCCTGTAGCCTGTAGTATGGCTGTAGCCTGTAGCCTGTAGCCTGTGTCTGTAGCCTGTCTGTAGTCTGTAGCCTGTAGCCTGTGTCCTGTAGTCTGTAGCCTGTAGCCTGTAGTCTGTAGCCTGTCTGTAGTCTGTAGTCTGTCTGTAGTCTGTAGCTTGTGTCCTGTAGCCTGTCTGTAGTCTGTAGCCTGTGTCCTGTAGCCTGTGTCTGTAGCCTATAGCCTGTAGCCTGTAGTCTGTAGCCTGTAGCCTGTAGCCTGTGGTCTGTAGCCTGTGGTCTGTAGCCTGTGTCTGTAGCCTGTGTCTGTAGCCTGTGTCTGTAGCCTGTGTCTGTAGCCTGTGTCTGTAGTAGTGCTTCTCACCTGTAGAGCTGTGACAGAGCCTTGATCTCCACCTGACCCACCGTCTCCTGATTACAACATATAGAAACAACCAGAAACTATTTAAATACTTTATGACGAGGGTTACCATGGCAACAGTCAAAGCATTCAGCTCAGCGCTAACGTTAGCACGGCGGCGCGTTTTCTTCGTTTTCTCTTATTTTATGAGGGGCCAGCTGGACTGGCCCTGAGGGGCCAGCTGGGCGGCTCTGAGGGAGCCGCTGGGCCGCCCTGAGGGCCAGCTGGGCGGCTCTGAGGGGGCCAGCTGGGCGACCCCTGAGGGAGCCAGCTGGACGGCTCTGAGGGGCCAGCTGGGCGGCCCTGAGGGGCCAGCTGGGCGGCCCTGAGGGGGCCAGCTGGGCGGCTCTGAGGGGCCCAGCTGGGCGGCCCTGAGGGGCCAGCTGGACGGCCCTGAGGGGGCCAGCTGGACGGCCCTGAGGGGCCAGCTGGGGGGCCAGCTGGACGGCCCTGAGGGGGCCAGCTGGACCGGCCCTGAGGGGCCAGCTGCTCTGAGGAGTAATTCACCCTAGGGTCCTTTGCACCATGACCTCGAGGCAAACACCCCCAGAAGCTTTTTTTCACCTGGGTCTAACATTGGGAGAGTTAGCTAGAGTAGCGTTATCAGCTGAATAGCTTAGCGCGGGGGCTAACAGGACCCAGTGATGCATCTCGTAAGTTACCCCACACTAATAATGCCCAAAATGATACCAAACTTCTACACTAGTACAAATAAGTTATGCTCTCATAAAACAATGGATTGGAAAGTTTGAAAGTACACCAGAAGTTTATGTAAATAACAGTTAGACGAGTGCTTAGGGCCGTCTACAAATTACAACACCGAGAAGAGATAACAAAAATATTTATTAATTTAATGATTAAATAAGGTAATGTCTCCAAACTTACCTCAATTATTACTTGTCTCCTGCTAGTTATACTACAGCACTTACTAAAAAAAAAAAAAAAGTTAAATTAAAAAATATTTTGGTTGTATCTCTTCTTGGTGTTGTAATTTGTAGACGGCCCTAAGAACTTGTCTTACTGTTATTTAAATAAACTTCTGGTGTACTTGCAAACTTTCCGATCCATCGCTGTATGAGTACATAACCTATTTGTACTGGTGTAGACGTTAGGAGCTCACCTTGGGGTCCTCCAGACGCTCCAGGTACTTCTCAAATGATCCTTCAACAAACTGAGAGACAAAACACACTGTTAGACTGCTCAGAGGACATACTGACTGCCTGTCTGTCTCTCTGTCTGCCTGTCTGACTGTCTCTCTGCCTCTGTCTGTCTCACTGCCTCTCTGTGTATCTCACTGTCTCTCTGCCTGTCTGTCTCTCTGCCTGCCTGCCTGTCTGATTGTCTCTCTGCCTGTTGACTGACTGACTCTCTTTCTGCCTGCCTGCCTGACTGTCTCTCCGTCCGCCTGTCTCTCTGCCTGTTGACTGACTGACTGACTCTTTTCTGCCTGCCTATCTGCCTGTCTGCCTCTCTGTCTGTCTCACTGTCTTCTGCCTGTCTGTCTCTCCGCCTGCCTGTCTCTCTGCCTGTTGACTGGACTGATCGACTCCTCTTTCTCTGGGCTCGCCTATCTGCCTGTCTGCCTCTCTGTCTGTCTCACTGTCTCTCTGCCTGTCTGTCTCTCTGTCTGCCTGTCTCTCTGCCTGTTGACTGACTGGACTATCTTTTTCTGCCTGCCTGTCTGACTGTCTCTCTGCCTGTTGACTGACTGACTGACTGACTGACTCTCTTTCTGCCTGCCTGTCTGCCTGCCTGCCTGTCTGTCTATTTGATCTGCTGATATCAGTGTGTGACCTCACCTGCTCAAAGTTGCATCTATTGGCTCTCATGAAGTCTGCACACTCCTGACGGATCCTCTGGTGGTAGTTCTGAGAATAATACAACTACACACACACACACACACACACACACACACACACACACACACACACACACACACACACACACACACACACACACACACACACACACACACACACACACACACACACACACACACACACAGCATAGTATCAAGTAATATTTTCTGTGGCAGTACTGTATCGAGCACAGACGCTTTGGCATGGATCTATTATTATATATGTGTTGGTCAAGTCTGTCTGCTTGACTATCTCATTTTTGCAGCACACAATTGAAGTGAGATGAACAAACAGAAATGTATCTTTAGACAAAGCAGATGTTGACCAAGTTTGCCGCCAATGCGTACCGCCCGTCGTGGCGTGCGTGCGTCTGTGGTCCTCGTCACCGCGTCAAGTGTCGCCAGTGCGTCACAGCGTCATTTTGCGTCAGGGTGTCAGTCAATGCGTCAGGTGCGGTTAAAATACCGCGATGCGTCAGCGGTCACCGGCCTGACGTGGTGCGTTTCAATGCGTCGTGGTGCGACGTCAATGCGTCAATGCGTCAGGTGCCGTGGAATGCGTCAATGCGTCGTGGCGCCGTGTCAATATGCGTCGGCCTGACGTGGTGTGTTAACGGCGTTGTGGTGCGTCATTGTGTCATTAAGCGCGTCAATGGCCTGACGTGGTGCGTTACCGCGTATTGTGTCAATGCGACGTGGTGCGGCCAGTTTACAGCAAGTGTCACGGCCTGATGTGCGTAAGCCACGGTACGCTTGTGGTGCTTTCACGTGGTGTTTGTGGGTGCGCTTTGTGGCAGGTTGTGATTACAGCGTTTCACGGCTTGACGTGGTGTTACCGCGTGTGTAGTGCGTTACCGGGATGTGGTGCGTTTCGTGTCATTGCGTGTCACTGGCCTGATGTGGTGCGCGTTTACCTGCGGTTGTGGTGCGTTACTGCGTGATGTGGTGCGGGTTGTGCGTTATGCGTTTCACGGCCTGATGTGGTGATAGCCACGGTGCGTTGTGGTGCGCTTACGTGCGGTTGTGGTCTGGTTGTGTCTGAGTTACCGGCCTGATGCGTGCGTTACGGTGCGGTTGTGGTATAAGCGTTACGGTGTGATGTGGTGCGTGCTGTGTTAAGCCAGTGTGTTACTGCAGTGGTGCGTTACGTGCGGTTGTGATGCGTTACGCAAAGGTTGTGGTGCGTTGTGGTGCGTTACCGGCTCTGATGTGGTGTGTCACGTAAGTTGTGTGGGTCGTTGTGGTGCGTTACTGGCCTGATGTGGTGTTGTGCCAGGTGTGGTACCGTGTGTTGTGGTGTGCACACGCGTGCGTTGTGGTGTCGTTGTGGTGTAAGCTACGGTTTGATGGTGTGGTTACGGCTGTGTTGTGGTGCGTTGTGCTGCTGTGCGTGGTGTATGTGGTGTGTTACTAAGTGTGTGGTTGTGATAAAAGTGTTAATGTGGTTACCGGTCGCTGTGGTGTGTTAATGCGTAGTTGTGGTCTGTTACGGGTTACAGTGTTAATGCGTTGTTTACACGCGTTACAGTGCGTTGTGGTGTGTTGTGTTACGTGCGTTTGTGGTGTTGTGTTACTGCGCTTGTGGTGCGTTGTGGTCTGTTACGGGTGCGTTGTGGTCTGGTAGTGCGTTACAGTGTAAGCAGTGTGTACAGTGTGTTACAGTGTGTTACGGTGCGTTGTGGTCCGTTGCGTTGTGTCTGTTACTGTGTTGTGGTCTGTTACGGGTACTTGTGGTCTGTTACGGTGTTGTGGTCTGTTACGTGTGCTGTGTCTGTTACGGTGTGTCGTGTCTGTTACGGTGTGTTACTGTGTTACTGCGGTCGGTTGTGGTGGCGTTACGGTGAGTTGTGGTGTAAGTTACGTGGTGGTGTGGCACGTGGTAGTTGTCGCGGGTAAAGTTTGTTGTGGTGTGGTACGGTGTTGTGGTGTGTTACGTGTGGTGCGGTAAGATGTGTTAATCGTAGTAGTTACTGTGGTGAGTTTTTGTTTTTTTTTTGTGTGGTACGGTGCAGCAGGCGAGCCCTGACACCAGGGGAACAATAACATGTTCAACAATCGCGGTTACTTCGTCTATGTAGTCTGGATCTAAAGATGGACACAGCCGCCTCCCCGCTGTATAAGGTGATGCCAAAACCTGCAGCCGTGGTTCTGTGCGTAATCCGCTGTGTGTGTGTGTGTGTACCTGTTCTGTGTGTGTGTGTGTGTGTGTGTGTGTGTGTGTGTGTGTGTGTGTGTGTGTGTGTGTACCTGCTGTGTGTAGCTGTAATTTATCTCAGCTCTCGGTGGAGAGTCAGCACTTCCTCCATCTTGCTCGTCCTTCCACAATAAGAGAAACATTATTAGTCCTGTCAGTACCTGATCCGTTCCACCGGCACGACGCGTTCTGCGCATGTGCAAGATGACACGTATGCCATGACGTATGCGCAGATGATAATACTGTTTTACGACCTGCCCAATCTGTTCCACGCTAGCCTCCATATATATCTATGGCTAGCCTCCACCGGGATAGCTAACAGCTAATTCGGCTAACCGCTAGCCGACAGCCTTCAGTCTAAAATAACGCATGCGCAGAATGGATCGTGCAGGCAGAACGGACAGCTAGATTCAGTCTAAAACAACGTTAAGTCAAACATAATGGGAGAAGCAGGCTACAGCTAAATTAAGACTTTACAGTAATAACAATAAAGACAAGTATTGAGTGATTGTATTTTAAATGAGCACAAGTAGAACTGACGTAACAGCTGTTATATATGTTAACGTTTATTATTATTATTTTGAGGGTCTTTTAAAGTTTACATGCTGTCTCAGCTAGCGGTTAGCCGAATTAACCGTTAGCTAAACTAACGTTAGCTTCCCAGTGGAGGATAATGGCAGACCGCTATAATCACCTAGCAGTCCGCCGAATTAGCTATTAGCTAAACTAACGTTAGCTGGAGGCTAGCGTGGGAACAGATTGGGTAGTGTCATAAATCCTCGTACCACAGCGCATGCGCAGAACGGTTTGTGCAGGTGGAACGGATCGGGTACTGACCCCCCCCCCCGCTGCAGCTCTGAGCTTGAGGACATCACTCTGACATCATCACCTGGGTTTTAAATGTGTCACGTAGTGAACGCTGAGAGACAGATAATGTTAGCAGATGAAGAAAGTCTCAGTTTGTCAAAGTATCAGATGTTTTAGAAAGACTCGTCTCTCTGGAGCTACGATGTGTGTGTGTGTGTGTGTGTGTGTGTGTGTGTGTGTGTTACAGGTAGAGGGGTTACCTGTGTCTGGGGGTTTACCTGTGTCTGTGTCTGGGGGGGGTTACCTGTGTCTGTTGGGGGTTACCTGTGTCTGGTCTGGGGGTTACCGCTGTGTCTGGGGGTTACCTGTGCTGTGTCTGGGGGGTACCTGTGTCTGTGTCTGTTACCGTGGTGTCTGGGGGTTACCTGTGTCTGTGTTGGGGTTACCTGTGTCTGAGGGGCTACCTGTGTCTGGAGGGGTTACCTGTGTCTGTGTCGGGGGGTTACCTGTGTCTGGAGGGGGTTACCTGTGTCTGTGTCTGGGGGTTTACCTGTGTCTGTGTCTGGGGGTTACCTGTGCTGTGTCTGGGGGTTACCTGTGTCTGGAGGGGTTACCTGTGTCTGGAGGGGTTACCTGTGTCTGTGTCGGGGGTTACCTGTGTCTGGGGGGGGTTACCTGTGTCTGTGTCTGGGGGTTTACCTGTGTCTGTGTCTGGGGGTTACCTGTGTCTGTGTCTGGGGGTTACCTGTGTCTGGAGGGGTTACCTGTGTCTGTGTCGGGGCTACCTGTGTCTGGAGGGGGCTACCTGTGTCTGTGTCTGGGGGTTACCTGTGTGTGTGTCTGGGGGGTTACCTGTGTCTGGGGGGTACCTGTGTCTGGGGGTAGCTACCTGTGTCTGTGTCGGGGTTACCTGTGTCTGGAGGGGGCTACCTGTGTCTGTGTCTGGGGGTTACCTGTGTGTGTGTCTGGGGGGGTACCTGTGTCTGAGGGGGGCTACCTGTGTCTGTGTCGGGGGTTACCTGTGTCTGGGGGGGTACCTGTGTCTGGGGGGTAGTTACCTGTGTCTGGGGTACTACCTGTGTCTGGGGGTTACCCGTGTCTGGGGGTTTACCCGTGTCTGGGGGTTACCTGTGTCTGGGGGTTACCTGTGTCTGAGGGGGGTTACCTGTGTCTGGGGGTTACCTGTGTCTGTGTCTGGGGGGTACCTGTGTCTGAGGGGGGTTACCTGTGTCTGTGTCTGGGGGTTACCTGTGTCTGGGGGTTACCTGTGTCTGTGTCTGGGGGGTTACCTGTGTCTGTGTCTGAGGGGTTACCTGTGTCTGTGTCTGGGGGTTACCTGTGTCTGTGTCTGGGGGTTACCTTGTCTGGGGGGGTACCTGTGTCTGTGTCTGGGGGTTACCTGTGTCTGAGGGGGTTACCTGTGTCTGTGTCTGAGGGGTACCTGTGTCTGTGTCTGGGGGTTACCTGTGTCTGAGGGGTACCTGTGTCTGTGTCTGGGGGTTACCTGTGTCTGTGTCTGGGGGTACCTGGTGTCTGTGTTTGGGGGTTACCCGTGTCTGGAGGGGGTTACCTGGTGTCCAGGGGGTTACCTGTGTCTGGGGGTTACCTGTGTCTGGGGGTTACCTGTGTCTGAGGGGGTTACCTGTGTCTGTGTCTGGGGGTTACCTGTGTCTGAGGGGGTTCCCTGTGTCTGGGGGGTACCCGTGTCTGTGTCTGGGGGTTACCTGTGTCTGTGTCTGGGGGGCTACCTGTGTCTGGAGGGGTTACCTGTGTCTGTGTGGGGTTACCTGTGTCTGGAGGGGGCTACCTGTGTCTGTGTCTGGGGGTTACCCGTGTCTGGGGGTTACCTGTGTCTGGAGGGGATTACCTGTGTCTGGGGGGTTACCTGTGTCTGTGTCTGGGGGGTTACCTGTGTCTGGGGGTTACCTGTGTCTGTGTCTGGGGGTTACCTGTGTCTGGGGGTTACCTGTGTCTGTGTCTGGGGGTTACCTGTGTCTGGGGGGTACCTGTGTCTGGGGGTTACCTGTGTCTGGGGGGTACCCGTGTCTGGGGGGGGTTACCTGTGTCTGGGGGTTACCTGTGTCTGTGTCTGAGGGGGTTACCTGTGTCTGGGGGTTACCTGTGTCTGGGGGCAGCTACCTGTGTCTGGGGGTACCTGTGTCTGAGGGGGTACCTGTGTCTGGGGGGTTACCTGTGTCTGGGGGTTACCTGTGTCTGGGGGTTACCTGTGTCTGTGTCTGGGGGTTACCTGTGTCTGGGGGTTACCTGTGTCTGTGTCTGGGGGTTACCTGTGTCTGGGGGTTACCTGTGTCTGTGTCTGGGGGTTACCTGTGTCTGTGTCTGGGGGTTACCTGTGTCTGTGTCTGGGGGGTACCTGTGTCTGTGTCTGGGGGTTACCTGTGTCTGTGTCTGGGGTTACCTGTGTCTGTGGGGTTACCTGTGTCTGGGGGTACCTGTGTCTGGGGGTTACCTGTGTCTGTGTCTGGGGCTACCTGTGTCTGTGTCTGGGGGGTTACCTGTGTCTGTGTCTGGGGGGGGGTTACCTGTGTCTGGGGGGGCTCGGCAGCGCTGTAGACCCCGGACGTCTGGTAGCTCTGATCTGGAACAGTCAACAGTCAAACTCAGAGGCTGTACTAGAAACACTCCTCCACTCACTAGTCCCTATACAGTCACATTAAAGAGGGAACTTCTGTATAATGGAGACGACCAAAGGAGATTTCAGACTCTACCCTGAACATGTGTAAACATGGCTGCGTCAGTAGGTGTGACGGAGGCATCATGTAAACAACTGAAACAAAGTGAAAGCTTGCTCACTAACGTGTCCAACACTGGAAGGCAGATACATTCAGAAAGGAAAGCCTGCTCCATTTCTCCTTTTCAGTTTCCGCAGGGGATTCTGATTCTTCTAATCCTTCAGGAAAACACGCCCGCGTTGCATTGTGGGATACGGTAGTTAAATGTCAGGTACATTGTATGTACGCTCAGATTAGCTGTGCATTCTGGGTATTTTAATGTGGACTATATAGTGAATGAATTCAACCGCGGAGAATTGGAACACCACTACAAAATGTTGAACACACTACAGCACGTAGGGAACTATTTCTGTGATAGGGAACAGCCAGCTCTTTGTAAAGTCATGTGACTGACTCGGCTCTTTGTAAAGTCACGTGACTGACTCGGCTCTTTGTAAAGTCACGTGACTGACTCGGCTCTTTGTAAAGTCATGTGACTGACTCGGCTCTTTGTAAAGTCATGTGACTGACTCGGCTCTTTGTAAAGTCATGTGACTGACTCGGCTCTTTGTAAAGTCATGTGACTGACTCGGCTCTTTGTAAAGTCATGTGACTGACTCGGCTCTTTGTAAAGTCATGTGACTGTGACTCACCCTGAGTGATGTAGATGTAATCCTCCGTGTACTCGGCTGACATAAAACACACAAACACACGATTACTTATACAGTAAAGCAACAATAGGTCCATTGATGTTGATGTTTAATAATAATAATAATAATAATAATAATAATAATAATAATAATAATAAATATACACATTAATAATGATGTTTTTGTGGCTGATGTTTGTGTCATGTTCACCCTGGTACTCTACGGTGCAGGGTTAGGGTATATATGGTATATATGTATATTAGGGTTATATATGTATATATTAGGTTATATATACATTAATAATGATGTTTTTGTGGCTGATGTTTGTGTCATGTTCACCCTGGTCCTCCACGGTGCTGGCGTCCTCCTGGTCCTCCTCTGAGGAACAGACGGCGGTGTTTCCGGGTGGAGCCGTCGACGGCGCCGAGCCTCTCTGAACACGGTAGGTGGAGCCAGACGGAGGGGGGGGGGCTCCCATGGAGGGGGGCGGGGCTCCGGCCGGGCCCTGAGGGGCGAGACACATTACAGGAACAGGAAACCATTACATTTACATTGTTTAAATTCATCACCGTGTGTTTGTGTTTGCTCAGAGGTCTGAGGTAACGAGGTGTGTTTGCTCAGAGGTCTGAGGTAACGAGCGTTTCCTCACCGGCAGAGGGGGGAAGACGGCCTCGCTGCCGTTGTCCAGCTGGTAGTACGCCATGTTTCCATCCAGGTCGCTCGACTCGTCCACCGTCTCCGCAGAGAAACCAAACTGACACTCCTTGTTGAGCGCCGCGGCCAGCTGGCGCCGACTGCGCCTGAACGCACCACAAACAACAACAAATCTGCTCAGGATCAGCGTTTACAGCGTCACAAAGAGCATCTCGTCTGAGGTTAACACACGTTGGTGATTTCATCTGATATACTGGATCTGGGGCTGTGTGTGTGTGTGTGTCTCTGTCTGTGTGTGTGTGTGTGTGTGTGTGTGTGTGTGTGTGTGTGTGTGTGTGTGTGTGTGTGTGTCACTGTCTGTGTGTTTACCTTGACCTGAAGGCGTAGTTGTCATAGTCGTGGTAATATCTCCTGCCAGGGTGGTAATACGTCAACTGAGGACCAATCAGGTGACGGTTCAGGAAACGGGTGGAGCTTCTGACCAGAACCACCACCCACACACACACACACACACACACACACACACACACACACACACACACACACACACACACACACACACACACACAGTGAGTCATGTGATGCGCTGTGAGTCATGTGATGCGCTGTGAGTCATGTGATGCAGTGCGTTCCCACCTGGAGGCTCCGTAGCGCGGTGGCCTGGCGGCTGCGTGGGTGGTGTGTGGGGGCGTAGGGGTCGTAGGTCATGGCTCCCGGCGAGAGGGGAGGGGGGGGGCGCAGGTGTCCCGCGGGCTGGAAGCGGGGGGGCAGGGCGGAGGGAGGGGGGCCGCCGTACGAGGAAGACGGCGCCATCAGAAGCTCCGCCCCCTTCATGCCGCTGCTGCCGCGAGACTTCCTGAAGTAACGGTGGCGGTGGTGGCGCTGACCACGAGAGTCAGAGTCTGTTATTACATATGTTATAAATGTTAGTCTGAGAGACAGGGCTGTTATTACATATGTTATAAATGTTAGTCTGAGAGACACAGGGCTGTTATTACATATGTTATAAATGTTAGTCTGAGACACAGGGCTGTTATTACATATGTTATAAATGTTAGTCTGAGAGACACAGGGCTGTTATTACATATGTTATAAATGTTAGTCTGAGAGACAGGGCTGTTATTACATATGTTATAAATGTTAGTCTGAGAGACAGGGCTGTTATTACATATGTTATAAATGTTAGTCTGAGAGACAGGGCTGTTATTACATATGTTATAAATGTTAGTCTGAGACACAGGGCTGTTATTACATATGTTATAAATGTTAGTCTGAGACACAGGGCTGTTATTACATATGTTATAAATGTTAGTCTGAGAGACACAGGGCTGTTATTACATATGTTATAAATGTTAGTCTGGGAGACACAGGGCTGTTATTACATATGTTATAAATGTTAGTCTGAGAGACACAGGGCTGTTATTACATATGTTATAAATGTTAGTCTGGGAGACACAGGGCTGTTATTACATATGTTATAAATGTTAGTCTGAGAGACACAGGGCTGTTATTACATATGTTATAAATGTTAGTCTGAGAGACACAGGGCTGTTATTACATATGTTATAAATGTTAGTCTGAGAGACAGGGGCTGTTATTACATATGTTATAAATGTTAGTCTGAGAGACAGGGCTGTTATTACATATGTTATAAATGTTAGTCTGAGAGACGGGGAGGCTGTTATTACATATGTTATAAATGTTAGTCTGAGACACAGGGCTGTTATTACATATGTTATAAATGTTAGTCTGAGACACAGGGCTGTTATTACATATGTTATAAATGTTAGTCTGAGAGACAGGGCTGTTATTACATATGTTATAAATGTTAGTCTGGGAGACACAGGGCTGTTATTACATATGTTATAAATGTTAGTCTGAGAGACACAGGGCTGTTATTACATATGTTATAAATGTTAGTCTGAGAGACACAGGGCTGTTATTACATATGTTATAAATGTTAGTCTGAGACACAGGGCTGTTATTACATATGTTATAAATGTTAGTCTGGGAGACACAGGGCTGTTATTACATATGTTATATATGTTAGTCTGAGAGACACAGGCTGTTATTACATATGTTATAAATGTTAGTCTGAGAGACAGGGCTGTTATTACATATGTTATAAATGTTAGTCTGAGACACAGGGCTGTTATTACATATGTTATAAATGTTAGTCTGAGAGACACAGGGCTGTTATTACATATGTTATAAATGTTAGTCTGAGACACAGGGCTGTTATTACATATGTTATAAATGTTAGTCTGGGAGACACAGGGCTGTTATTACATATGTTATAAATGTTAGTCTGAGAGACACAGGGCTGTTATTACATATGTTATAAATGTTAGTCTGAGAGACACAGGGCTGTTATTACATATGTTATAAATGTTAGTCTGAGAGACACAGGGCTGTTATTACATATGTTATAAATGTTAGTCTGAGAGACACAGGGCTGTTATTACATATGTTATAAATGTTAGTCTGAGAGACAGGGGCTGTTATTACATACACTCACCTAAAGGATTATTAGGAACACCCTACTAAGACCGTGTTTGACCCCCTTTCTCCTTCAGAAGTGCCTTAATTCTTGGTGGCATTGATTCAACAAGGTGCTGGAAGCATTCTTTAGAAATGTTGTCCCATATTGAGAGGAGAGGGTCTAACAGTTGACGGAGATTTTGGGGATGCACATCCAGGGTACGAAGCTCCTGTTCCACCACATCCCAAAGATGTTCTATTGGGTTGAGATCTGGGGACTGTGGGGGCCATTTTAGTACAGTGGACTCATTGTCATGTTCAAGAAACCAATTTGAAATGATTTGAGCTTTGTGACCTGGCGCATTATCCTGCTGGAAGTAGCCATCAGAGGATGGGTCCATGGTGGTCCTAAAGGGATGCACATGGTCAGAAACAATGCTCAGGTAGGCTGTGGCATTTAAATGATGCCCAATTGGTACTAAGGGGCCTAAAGTGTGCCAAGAAAACATTCCCCACACATTACACCACCACCACCAGCCTGCCCAGTGGTAACAAGGCATGACTGATCCATGTTCTCATTCTGTTTATGCCAAATTCTGACGCTACCATCTGAATGTCTCAACAGAAATCGAGACTCATCAGACCAGTGAACATTTTTACAGTCTTCAACTGTCCAATTTTGGTGAGCTTGTGCAAATTGTAGCCTCATGTTCCTATTGTTAGTGGAGATGAGTGGTACCCGGTGGGGTCTTCTGCTGGTGTAGCCCATCTGCCTCAAGGTTGTGCGTGTTGTGGCTTCACAAATGTTTTGTTGCGTACCTCGGTTGTAACGAGTCAAAGTTGATCTTCTATCAGCTGGAATCAGTCGGCCCATTCTCCTCTGACCTCTAGCATCAACAAGGCATTTTAACCCTCCCAGGACTGCAGCATACTGGGTGTTTTTACTTTTTCAGACCGTTCTTTGTAATCTCTAGAAATGGTTGTGTGTGAAAATCCCAGTAATTGAGCAGATTGGGAAATACTCAAACCAGCCCGTCTGGCACCAACAACCATGCCACGCTCAGAGTAGCTTAGATCACCTTTCTTTCCCATTCTGACATTCAGTTTGGAGTTCAGGAGATGGTCTAGACCTAGACCACACCCCTAAATTCATTGAAGCAGCTGCCATGTGATTGGTTGATTAGATAATTGCATTAACAAGAAATCTTACAGGTGTTCCTAATAATCCTTTAGGTGAGTGTATGTTATAACTGTTAAGAGTCTGACAGACAGAGAGACAGGGCTGTTATTACATATGTTATAAATGTTAGAGTAATAAATAAATTTGTGTTCGCTCATATAATAAAATGGTTATTTCTTGTTGTGCTGTGGGCTGTCTCTGTGTCTCTCTGTCGGTGTAAACGTACCCAGGTCTCCCTTCCTGGCAGGAGCCGCGACGTTCCAGGCAGGAACTGGATTCACAGGTTTCAGATCGGTGAGAGGAACCAGATGTCTGAGACAGAGAGGACATGTTGAGTCAAACAGCTGCTGCTGCTGCTGCTGCTGCTGCCCCCCCCCCACAGATTTGGAGTTACTTCTCTCCCAGCTCCTCGATGAACACCGTGACGGCTGACGAGTGCGTTCCTACTTCCTGGATGAAGGCGTTGTAGTACTTCCCCTTCGGCTCCAGACGCACCTGAAACACCAACAACCAATCAGACGCTCTCTCTTAAGCCCCTGAAACACCAACAACCAATCAGATGCTCTCTTATTCAGAGACATCCTGGCTGTTAAACTAAAGTCTTTACAAGCCTCAAAACATCTAGATAAGTGTCAAAATAGTTTTCAAAAAGACTAAAAAGTGTATAAAAATTTAGTGATTAATTCACACGTCAATACATTTGTTCTAACTGTAGTTTATTACGAATACGTGCACACAGAACGCCACCATTACTCTGCGATTGCAGGTAATATTACCAACGCTAATGTTAGCTTGTAGCACATCAACGGCTGCCATCTTTCCAAACAAACTATACAAATCTAATATATAGGCTATAGTCTGCTTTTTTGATGAGTACGACTAGTCACCCTTTGCACATGACGTCACGCTCTACTCGCACGAATTATGAACGCCATGACGGACGGTGGAAGAGCTATGCTGTAGACGTACGGCAAGCCAAACCAGTGTCTGGGGATACCCCGTTTACCCCATAGTGGTACAGATTAGCACCAGTGTCTGGGGATACCCAGTTTACCCCATAGTGGTACAGATCAGCACCAGTGTCTGGGGGATACCCAGTTTACCCCATAGTGGTACAGATCAGCACCAGTGTCTGGGGATACCCAGTTTACCCCATAGTGGTACAGATTAGCACCAGTGTCTGGGGATACCCAGTTTACCCCATAGTGGTACAGATTAGCACCAGTGTCTGGGGATACCCAGTTTACCCCATAGTGGTACAGATTAGCACCAGTGTCTGGGGATACCCAGTTTACCCCATAGTGGTACAGATCAGCACCAGTGTCTGGGGATACCCAGTTTACCCCATAGTGGTACAGATCAGCACCAGTGTCTGGGGATACCCAGTTTACCCCATAGTGGTACAGATTAGCACCAGTGTCTGGGGATACCCAGTTTACCCCATAGTGGTACAGATCAGCACCAGTGTCTGGGGATACCCAGTTTACCCCATAGTGGTACAGATCAGCACCAGTGTCTGGGGATACCCAGTTTACCCCATAGTGGTACAGATCAGCACCAGTGTCTGGGGATTTCCGTTTACCCCATAGTGGTACAGATCAGCACTAGTGTCTGGGGATACCCAGTTTACCCCATAGTGGTACAGATCAGCACTAGTGTCTGGGGATACGTTTCCCCACCTAGTACATACTGATACAGCACCCGTGTGTGTCGGGGATACCCCGTTTACCCCATAGTGGTACAGATTAGCCCCAGTGTCTGGGGATACCCAGTTTACCCCATAGTGGTACAGATTAGCACCAGTGTCTGGGGATACCCAGTTTACCCCATAGTGGTACAGATTAGCACCAGTGTCTGGGGATACCCAGTTTACCCCATAGTGGTACAGATTAGCACCAGTGTCTGGGGATACCCAGTTTACCCCATAGTGGTACAGATTAGCCCCAGTGTCTGGGGATACCCAGTTTACCCCATAGTGGTACAGATCAGCACCAGTGTCTGGGGATACCCAGTTTACCCCATAGTGGTACAGATTAGCACCAGTGTCTGGGGATACCCAGTTTACCCCCATAGTGGTACAGATTAGCACCAGTGTCTGGGGATACCCAGTTTACCCCATAGTGGTACAGATTAGCCCCAGTGTCTGGGGATACCCAGTTTACCCCATAGTGGTACAGATCAGCACCAGTGTCTGGGGATACCCAGTTTACCCCATAGTGGTACAGATTAGCCCCAGTGTCTGGGGATACCCAGTTTACCCCATAGTGGTACAGATCAGCACTAGTGTCTGGGGATACCCAGTTTACCCCATAGTGGTACAGATCAGCACCAGTGTCTGGGGATACCCAGTTTACCCCATAGTGGTACAGATTAGCCCCAGTGTCTGGGGATACCCAGTTTACCCCATAGTGGTACAGATTAGCACCAGTGTCTGGGGATACCCAGTTTACCCCATAGTGGTACAGATCAGCACTAGTGTCTGGGGATACAGTGGTACAGATCGGGTGGACTGAAGTCGGGCAGACTCTGTGATTTAATGAGGTCCGTGAAAATGGAGGGAGGAAGAAGGTAAGGGTTGGTATCCAACCCTTCTCTAAATACCGCTCTTGAGTGAGTACCTGTAGACGCCCGACCTTGACCCATAACCACAACTCGTTGTTCAATAGAAGAAGCCATGAAGAAGAAGATAGTATTATTACAGTGTATTTAGGGTTGTTAATTTTAAACTGACTGAAACTAATGAAACTTTCCGCTCGTCTACTACACTGTTTGGCTTGTTCTTCTGCCGTCCGTCATGGCGTGGTCACGTGGTTGTGGTCACGTGTTTGCAAAGGGTGAATACTGCTGTCTGTTAGGGAGAAAACTAGCCAGGCGCCGAAATGTGGCGCTAACGCTCCCCCCGGCTGTAGTTCACCATTAAATAGAAGAGTCATTTCCTGTCAGTGCATAACGGCTCAGAGCGATTACAGACAACAGTACCCCGTCACGATGTACGCACTACACACAAGAGTACACAGTGTACTACATGGGCGGCACAATACATTATTTATATCGTCATCGCAATCTGGCATCTGGAGCAACAAACATGACAATAGACACTTTGATAACGGCACTTTAAAATGTAACTGTCCTTTATTTACTGCTGCCTTTTATATCCAAAGCAATGTTCAATTTAATTCAATTCAATTTTATTTATAGTATCAAATCATAACAAAAGTTATCTCGAGACACTTTACAGATAGAGTAGGTCTAGACCACACTATAATTTCCAAAACCCCAACAATTACAGTAATTCCATCAAGAGCAAGCATTAGCAGTGGCTATCGCGACAGTGGCGAGGAAAAACTCCCTTTTAGGAAGAAACCAACCTCTTTTATTTATTCAATAAAAGAAAGTTGGACATGATTTCCTTTCATTAGTTTTAAATCCAACAAGCAGTTTGTTGTAGTTTAACATTTTAATATCTGATTATGTATTGCACGTTCTATCCTTATCAAGATATTCAACATTATGACATATTTTCCTGGTATGGAGCAGCCCTGCAGTAGTCAGTGATCTCACGGAGGAATCCAAACTGAGCCACACTACGAGTTCATGAAGAGTTTAGTTACCTGACACTTGTCTCCCAAGAAGTACTGCCTCCCTGCAAACACCATGTAGTCTGTCTTCTGCATCTCTGTCACACACACAATAACATGTTTACAGCCTTATAGGTACTTATATATAAAAAAAGAGACTGAGGTGGCCTCCAGCTTGTTAAGATGATGTCATGCGTTACCTTTGCAGGTGTCCTGCCACACGTCAAACTCCAGGTTTCTGTACACATCTGCGTCCAGAGACTTCATGACCTTATAAGGAAGGGACACTCTGGAGGAGGGGGGCGGGGCTTCTGCAGGAGGCTGGCCAATTAGAAACCAAACAAAATGATTTGTCACATATGATGAAGAAAGTTCCCAGTATTAGAATATCCTAACCCAAGTCTTCTGTGACTTTAACCTCAGAATACAGTTGAATATGTATACTAAACATGAATAAGGAATGACATTTGAATAGTAATATAGAAGTAAATTGACTGCTGTCTTTGGTTTTGAAACTGTTGGTGACATCACGATGAGTCACTTCCTGTCACCTTTGATTCATCGGTCGACAATCGCAGTTTTTCCTCGGCAACTCCACTCGCCTCCGGCTCCTCCCTGCAGACGAAACAAACACACCTGTGACTGTTTCTGAAACAACACATGTTCATGTGAGAAACACTGACGTTAGATAGTTATATTACCATTTATTATAGATATGAATAAGGAATGACATCCATCTATCCATCCATCCATCCATCTATCCTGCCCAGTACCACCACAGTCTGATCTGTGTGTGTCTCTGTGTGTGTGTGTGTGTGTGTGTGTGTGTGTGTGTGTGTGTGTGTGTGTGTGTGTGTGTGTGTGTGTGTGTGTGTGTGTGTGTACCTGTGATTGCGGTCCTCAGGTGTGTCGTAGCCGAAGTCTGCGTCGCTACACATGGACTGGCTGTTTCTATAGCGACGACCTCCGACCCTGAAGGCCTCCATGGCCTGACAGAGCTCCGCCTCCTCAAAGCCAAACACCTTGGTGTAGAGCAGCTCGTAGAAAAGAGCTGCAGACAGACAGGCAGGCAGACAGACAGTGTGTTAGCAGGAGAGCCTGTCAGGTGATAAAGGTGAAGCGATGTCCTCGGTACTCACACTGACAGAGGGCTGCTGAGGCCGGGTAACTCCTTGAGTACACAATGTCATAGTGACCGTTGATGGAGCAACACAGCGTCACCTAGGCAACACACAGGGCTCAGACGGTCAGTACGGACTAATCACATCACACAGTTCAGAGTCATGTGACGTTTCTCCAGGTGAATCTCCCGTCTCCGTGTTACCGTGTTTGCGTTTCCCTCCAAACATAAGAATACAGTTTTGTTGTTTGGGAACCTGACTTTCAGGAGACCGACTCAGTAGTTGTCCTTACTGGGTGTAAGGTCGGCATTACTCTCTGCCTGTTTTCAAAGTGCTGTGAAATCCAAACCCTAACGACTACCAAACCGTCACTTTGTGCAGCTGAAACGTTCTTAATCCCAGGTTTACAGCGATGTGAAGCACAGGGCTGGAAAACTTCCCAATTATATTACGTACGCAGGTTTTAAAGAAAATGTAGTAAGTGAGCTGGAGCCCTAATGTTGTAATGTCTCCCACTAGTCCAGGTGATAAATGACTGTAGTAGGTCTTTGATAGGGAAGGGGGGAGATCTCTCTCTCTCTCTTGTTGAAAAGCGTGTGTGAGTGAGCTGCAGCGATTTTTTAGATTTTTTACTTTTCTTTTTTTGTGCAGCCGTCATGGTAAATGGAGAGGGTTTTCCACGCTCACCAGGAAACATGGCATTAAGATCGGTCCTAGTTTCTCGTGCAGCGTGGAGGACATTAGTCTAGCTGTGGGGGAGAAGGTCGGGCACGGTAGTATCATGTCGGCCGCTCAGATGAACGGCGCCGTGGTCATCTTCCTGGATCGGGAGGAGAAAGTGAACCAAGTCATCGAGGCGGGCATCACCGTGTGTGAAATGTTTGTTCAGGTACTACCGCTGAATCAACCGGCCACCAAGGTGGTCCTGTCCAACGTCCCACCGTTCATCTCTGATGGCTTCCTCAGCAGAGAGCTGTCCAGACACGGGAAGATAGTCTCCCCCGTTAGAAAGATCCTGTCTGGATGTAAATCTCCGTTGCTGAAGCACGTGGTGTCTCACCGTAGACAGCTGTATATGATACTGAACCATCGGGACGAGGAGTTGAACCTCCGGTTCCATGTTAAAGTAGATGATTATGAATACGTGATTTTTGCAACGTCATCAGAGATGAAATGTTTTGTTGTGGAGAGGTGGGCCACACGGTGAGGGCCTGCCCGAGACCAGGTGATCCAAATCCTCCCGGTCCGGGAGAGGAGGCTGGTGCCGGGGAGGGGCCGGCCCCCGCTCCCCCGGGGGTACCAGAGGGGGCTGCTGCCTCGGGGCCGGCTGCCGCGTCCGAGCGGCAGATGCCAGCTCCGCGTGCTGCACGGCGGTGTGGTGATGCCGTGTCCGACCAGACGCACGGGGTGAGTAATGTAAATACACCGGGTGGTTGTGTGAATGAAGTAGGAGGGGAGGGTGATGGAAGTGTGTGTGTGGCAGTGGAAAGTGCTGTGGGTGAAGAAAAATAAAAAAAAATAAAAAAATTCAGGTGAGGGTGTGTGTAGGGAACAGACAGGTGAGGGTGTGTGTAGGGAACAGACAGGTGAGGGTGTGTGTAGGGAACAGAGAGGTGAGGGTGTGTGTGTGTAGGGAACAGAGAGGTGAGGGTGTGTGTAGGGAACAGACAGGTGAGGGTGTGTGTGGGAACAGAGAGGTGAGGGTGTGTGTAGGGAACAGACAGGTGAGGGTGTGTGTAGGGAACAGACAGGTGAGGGGTGTGTGTAGGGAACAGACAGGTGAGGGTGTGTGTAGGGAACAGACAGGTGAGGGTGTGTGTGTGTGTAGGGAACAGAGAGGTGAGGGTGTGTGTAGGGAACAGACAGGTGAGGGTGTGTGTGTGTAGGGAACAGAGAGGTGAGGGTGTGTGTGTGTAGGGAACAGAGGGTGAGGGGTGTTGGTGTGTAGGGAACAGAGGGTGAGGGTGTGTGTGTGTGTGGGGAACAGAGGTGGGGGGTGTGTGTGTGTTAGGGGAACAGAGGTGAGGGGTGTGTGTGTGTAGGGAACAGAGAGGTGAGGGTGTGTGTGTGTAGGGAACAGAGAGGGTGAGGGTGTGTGTAGGGAACAGAGAGGTGGGGGTGTGTGTGTGTAGGGAACAGAGAGGTGAGGGTGTGTGTGTGTAGGGAACAGAGAGGTGAGGGTGTGTGTGTGTAGGGAACAGAGAGGTGAGGGTGTGTGTGTGTAGGGAACAGAGAGGTGAGGGTGTGTGTGTGTAGGGAACAGAGAGGTGAGGGTGTGTGTGTGTAGGGAACAGAGGTGAGGGGTGTGTGTGTGTAGGGAACAGAGGGTGAGGGTGTGTGTGTAGGGGAACAGAGGGTGAGGGTGTGTGTGTGTAGGGAACAGAGGAGGTGGTGTGTGTGTGTAGGGAACAGAGAGGTGAGGGTGTGTGTGTGTAGGGAACAGAGAGGTGAGGGTGTGTGTGTGTAGGGAACAGAGAGGTGAGGGTGTGTGTGTGTAGGGAACAGACAGGTGAGGGTGTGTGTAGGGAACAGACAGGTGAGGGTGTGTGTAGGGAACAGACTGAATCAGGTGAATCAGGTGAGGCTGAGCTGACTGTCCCTTTTAAAATCTCCACTCTTAATATAAACGGTGGCAGAGATGTGAAGAAGAGGGCTTGCCTTGTTGAGTAAATATTGCAATGTTGCAAGAAACGCACAGTGACACTTTAAATGAGACCGACTAGAGGAGGGAATGGGATGGGGGGGTGGTTTTAAGTCATCTTAGCAGCATCAGCGGAGGAGTAGCAATCCTATTTGCAAGGAACTTTTACAACTTTTTTTAAGTCCCACACTGTAGACGAAAGAATAAAGGGCCGACTCTTAGTAGTCAGAGCCCAGTATGAAGTTTTTAATCTGGTTTTTATAAACGTATACGCTCCAAACTCTGGACCTGATAGAGTTCTTTCTTTAAATGAACTCAGTACGGTTTTAAGTGAGTGTGAACCAGAGGAGTTTTTATTTTTGGGAGGGGATTTTAACTGTACACATGATGATGATTTAGATCGGAACCATAACGAACCACATGCTGCTTCTAAACAAGCCATGCAGAAGCTGATGGAGACACACAGTCTCAGACGTCTGGAGAGACCGCCATGCACAGCAGAGACAGTACACATGGGTCCACAGCAGAGACAACCGGTTGACTTTGGCTAGACTAGACAGGTTTTATTGTTTTAAGCACCATTTTAATGTTTTTAAAGGGTGTAGTATATTGCCTGTCGGTTTTTCTGATCATTCTTATGTGTATTGTGATGTTTACATTGCCAATATAAAACCCAGATCTGCGTATTGGCATTTTAACACAGCTTTGCTTTTAGATGCACATTTTAGGGATGTTTTTATTTTTTTTTGGAAAGGTTTTAGAGACAGGAGAGATTTTAGTTCGTTGAGGCAGTGGTGGGACATTGGGAAGGTTGAAATCAGGCAGCTTTGTCAGCAGTACACGCTCAGTGTTTCTCGAGACATTGCCAAGTCTATGAACGATCTGGAGATATCTATAGTGGACATGCAGAGTTCTGCAGAGTCCACAGGAAATCAAGGCTGTATTGAAGACCTCAAGTCTAAAAAAGCCATCTTGGCAGACCTGCTGGGCATGAGAGCACTGATCCGGTCCCGTTTTCAGACTGTTGCTTTAATGGACTCTCCAACTAAGTTCTTTTTTAGTTTGGAGAAGAAGAATGGCCAGAGCCGGATGATCCATGCTCTGAGATCAGCAGGAGGACAGCCATTAACAACAGCGTCCCAGATCCGAGAGAGAGCTGTGGACTTCTACTCTGATCTCTACAGCACAGAGTACACAGAGGACGACGAGGCTTTCACCAGTTTCTGCAGAGACCTGCCCACTGTTTCTGGGGACGACAATGTGGAGCTGGAGGGGCCCCTGACGGAGGAAGAGGTTTCTAGAGCTCTACAAAGCATGCAGGGGCGAAAGGCCCCTGGGATTGATGGTCTCCCTCCAGAGTTTTACAAAACTTTCTGGGACATAATGAAAACTGACATTTTAGATGTTTTTACAGAAAGTTTTGATGGTTGTTCCCTTCCGCAGAGTTGCAGGAGGGCGGTGCCGACTCTCCTCCCGAAGAAAGGGGACCTACAGGACATTAAGAACTGGAGGCCAGTCTCTCTGCTGTGTGCAGATTACAAGATGCTGTCTAAAGTCCTGGCATCCAGGCTGAAGCTGGTGTTGGACCGGGTCATTCATAGGACCCAAACCTACTGTGTGCCCGGCAGGTCCATTGTTGACAATGTGTCACTAATTCGGGATATTTTGACAGTCTCTGGTTCATTGGGCGTAGACACTGGTCTGGTTTCTTTGGACCAGGAAAAGGCGTTTGACCGGGTTGAGCACCGTTACCTGTGGAAAGTTCTGGAGAGGTTCGGCCTCAGCCCTGGTTTCATCGCCAAGATAAAGGTAATGTACGAGAACATTGAGAGTGTGCTGAAGATTAATGGTGGTTTGTGTAAACCCTTCAAGGTAAACCGGGGGATAAGACAGGGCGGCTCAATGTCTGGGATGTTATACGCCTTATCCATTGAACCCATGTTGCATAATGTCCGCTCTGGCATCACTGGCCTGTTTTTACCAGAGGCCTGTACTACGAAGCAGGATTTGGCGTTAACGAACTAACTTCAGGCTCAACCCAGGGTTTTCTGTATCACGAAGGTGGATCACTTGTTATCGGGTTCAATCGCCGTGGTAACTCATGCTGAACACTTAACCTGGTCGGGAGCAGGTTATGTTGGAGATCAGACATCAACCGGTGTTAAAGCACCGCCTACTGACCAATCAATAGATTGATAACGGCGTCACCGTTCTTATAGAAGATCATGCGGGCGCCGGTGCGAGGAGAGAGAGAGATGCGCTCATAAAAGTTAAAATATTTAGAGACCGACAACCCGTTAACATTCCCTGATTGGTATTTTTATGAAATATGTATATTTTAATGGGAGGGAATTACATATCGGCTTCTTGAGCCGTGTGTCGCCAATGTGCACATCGGTTTGAATTATGTTTTCATATTCTTTATTTGCTCTCACGGTTGCTTCCCACTGCCAGGGTTGCAACTGAAATAATAGGCTAAAGCAATGACAGTTTATGGAAAGCACCAGTCTAATTATGGTCAGATCTTGGTCCTGACTGGTGGGGAAGTGATATTAATAAGCGTGATTTAAACATCTACAGCATCGGCTATTTTTTTGCCAGCTTTCCTTCCTGTTTTAGGAAGCAGTCTGTGTTCTTCATATTTATGGAGAATTATAATTTGAGAGAGCGATATACATTAGGGATGGATACGGTTCATGAAAAACACCCGAACCGCTTCGGTTCGGGCTGTGTTAACGAACGGTTCGTCAGTCCACTGTTAATGGTCACTAACCTCTTACTGCCGTAGTGCCCACTTTATACACCGATGTTAAAACACTAACTGGAAATGCGAAAGGGATGGGCGTGACAAAACGCAACCCATGGCAGCTGATTGGACGATCGCGTCACTGGGTCTGGCTGGTCCCAAATTTCAAAACACACTGTCATGGCGGCTCGTTCAGAATACGATCTCATATTGTACTAAAATAGTTCACCGAAAACGTGTTTCTGAAAACATTTTAAGCGAGAAATAGGCCATGCAGTTGCTGAATCTGTCTTCATTTCAGATCGACAAAGGTCAGTTTAGAAGATTTTCGTCAGATTTTGAGAGACACCGAGCCGACCGCTCCTCAAGTGGCGTGGGGCGCCGCTGCAGGTCACGTGACATCACCTGCAGAAATGTCAGGTGGGAGAGAGGCTGCCCAGAGCTGGAGGATGCGCCAGCGTCGTTTATAGTCTGGTGTGTGGGAACATTTTGGATTTCCGCTTACCTATGATGAAATAAAACAATATAGAACTGCCACTGTGTGCCGTTTTGTGCAACATGCTTTCAATATGCTAATTTTAGCTATATGCTGAAGTATATTCTGGAGTGTTAAAGAAAAATAAGAACAGTACTGAACCGAAACCGTGATACGAGAACCGAACCGTGGGTTTTGTGGAACCGTACCACCCTAATAAATAAATAAATATATATATATATATATATATATATATATATATAAATATAAATATATATATATATATATATATATATAAATAAATATATATATATGGGGCTCTGGTAGATGTTTCCGTTTGATTGGTAGTGGTTAAACACATTTTTATGTGAACAGCGCGTGCGCTGGATTGGGAAACCCTGAGTTGACTTAACTAGTTGATAACCAGCGTCGTAGTACAGGTTATCCGGGGACCACGGTTGTTAGGTTTGGTGAAGCCGGATTACTGAAAGAAATCCAGGACATGTTGATCTTGCTTCGTAGTACAGGCCTCTGTTTTACTGCACCTTTTACTGTATCGGCCTACGCAGACGACATCATAGTTTTTACTAAAAACCAACAAGATGTAGATAGTTTAGGTTGTATTGTGGAGACGTTTCACAGCATTTCTGCTGCCAAAGTAAACTGGGCAAAAAGTGAAGCCCTGGCAGTGGGGAGCTGGGCTGGAGGGCTCCCTCAGCTTCCTGGTGGGTTGACCTGGAAGAGGAGGGGGGTTAAAGTACCTGGGGGTTTATCTGGGGGACCAGAGAACCACGGATAGGAACTGGGAAGGAGTCATTGAAAAGGTGGAGGGGACGTTGGGAAAATGGAGGTGGCTGCTTCCCCACATGTCGTACAGAGGAAGGGTGCTCATCATAAATAACTTGGTGGCATCCAGCCTCTGGCACAAGTTAAAATGTATGGAGCCCCCAGCGGGTCTTTTAAAAACAATACAGTCGATCATGTGACGGCCCTGTGTAATCTGGCAGGGCCTCTCTGTGGGAGTGATACCTCTCTGGTCTTACCCATCTTTGTTTCCATCTTTGTTTGAGTTTGTCTCAACTGAACGAGTGGATGAACAGACTGGACAGTGGAGAAACAGAGATGCTGCGGGACTATTTTAATGGGACAGAAATCCCCGTTACCGGAGACCCCTTTCCAGACCTTGGTTTTACTAGTACTAGGACAACATACACCACATGGTGCTGATTTCCATATGCAGACTGGGAAAGGTCTGTATAGGAACTGTGTTCTGGCCACCCACCATAAGAAGCTGAGTGAGAGGAAGGACAGACTGCTGAAAGACAGGAAACCAGTGTGGAGAGTCTTGTCTCTGAACAATAGGTCTGGAGACCTGCAGTGGAGGATCCTCTACTGAACAAGAGGTCTGGAGACCTGCAGTGGAGGATCCTCTAATGAACAAGAGGTCTGGAGACCTTCAGTGGAGGATCCTCCACGGGGCTCTGGCCGTGAATGTGTTCCTGTCCCAGATTAATCCCACCATGTCCTCCACGTGTCCATTCTGTCTCCACCCTGAGACCATCACCCATTGCTATCTGGACTGTTACAGGCTGAAACCTCTTTTTAACATTTTAAAAACTGTGTTTTTAGATTGTGGAGAGGTTTTTAGTGAGACTGCTTTTATTTTTGGTGCTGGCTACAGAAAGAAAAATGCGAATAAGTGGCAAATGTTGAATTTTATTGTGGGTCAGGCCAAACTGTCAATTTATAAAAGTCGGAAAAACCAGATAGAGAACGTGTGTGGACTAGAGCTGACCAAGCTGTACGTGGCTCTGGTGAAGGCCAGAGAGAGAGTGGACTTCAGGTTCCTCTCTCTGATGAAAGACATACAGCAGTTCTTAGACCAGTGGTGTTTCACCACGGCTCTGTGCTCTGTGAAGGACGATGAGCTCATCTTTCATTCTGTGTTTTTATGAGATTATTTATTACATGTGGTTTTAATTTTGTTTTGTGCATCTAAGAACAATATGATGTTCTGGTAGAGAAAAATGTCTTTCTGAAAAAGTAAAGGTTTTGTAAAAATCTCTCTCATAGTGAGTTTCACCTGATTATCATTCTTCACCTTGTCAAGGGTGGTCTTCTGAAATCACAAAAAACGTTTTAACGGCTGCTTTCCCCGGGTAACGGTAGATCAGGAAACACCGCCTGACACACACACACACACACACACACACACACACACACCCTGGATTTACAAAAACAATAGTTTTTTATCTGTCTGTAGCCTGTGTCTGTAGCCTGTGTCTGTAGTCTGTTGTCTGTGATCTGTAGTCTGGTGTCTGCAGCCTGTGTCTGTAGTCTATAGTCTGGTTCGACGTCTGCAGCCTGTGTCTGTAGTCTGGTGTCTGTGGTATGGCGTCTGTAGTCTGTCGTCTGTAGTCTGGCGGTCGGTGTGCAGTCGGTGTCTGTCTGGCGTCTGTAGTCTATAGTCTGGTGTCTGTAGTCTGTGTGTAGTCTGTGTCTGTCTGGTGTCTGTAGTCTGTGTCTGTCTGGTGTCTGTAGTCTATAGTCTGGTGTCTGTAGTCTGTGTCTGTCTGGCGTCTGTAGTCTGGTGTCTGTAGTCTGTGTCTGCGTCGCCGTAGTCTATAGTCTGGTGTCTGTAGTCTGTGTCTGTCTGGCGTCTGTAGTCTATAGTCTGGTGTCTGTAGTCGGTGTCTGTCTGGCGTCTGTAGTCTATAGTCTGGTGTCTGTAGTCGGTGTCTGTCTGGGGTCTGTAGTCTATAGTCTGGTGTCTGTAGTCGGGTGTCTGTCTGGCGTCTGTAGTCTATAGTCTGGTGTCTGTAGTCGGTGTCTGGCGTCTGTAGTCTAGTCTGTAGCCTGTGTCTGTGTCTATAGTCTGTAACCTGTGTCTGTAGCCTGTAGCCTGTGTCTGTAACCTGTGTCTGTAGCCTGTAGCCTGTGTCTGTAGCCTGTGTCTGTAGCCTGTGTCTGTCTGTAGCCTGTGTCTGTAGCCTGTGTCTGCAGCCTGTGTCGTAGCCTGTGTCTGTAGCCTGTAGCCTGTAGCCGGTAGTCTGTAGCCGGTAGTCTGTAGCCTGTGTCTGTCTGTAGCCTGTGTCTGTCTGTAGCCTGTGTCTGTCTGTAGCCTGTAATCTGTGTCTGTAGCCTGTAGTCTGTGTCTGTAGCCTGTAGCCTGTGTCTGTAGCCTGTGTCTGTAGCCTGTGTCCTGTAGCCTGTGTCCTGTAGCCTGTGTCCTGTAGCCTGTAGCCTGTAGTCTGTAGTCTGTGCCTGTAGCCTGTAGTCTGTGTCTGTAGCCTGTGTCTGTAGCCTGTGTCTGTAGTCTGTGTCCTGTAGCCTGTAGTCTGTGTCTGTAGCCTGTAGCCTGTAGCCTGTAGTCTGTAGTCTGTGTCGGTAGCCTGTGTCGGTAGCCTGTGTCGGTAGCCTGTGTCTGTAGCCTGTGTCTGTAGCCTGTGTCTGTAGCCTGTGCCTGTAGCCTGTGTCTGTAGCCTGTGTCTGTCTGTAGCCTGTAGCCTGTGTCTGTCTGTAGCCTGTAGCCTGTTTCTGTCTGTAGCCTGTTTCTGTCTGTAGCCTGTAGCCTGTGTCTTTAGCCTGTGTCTGTAGCCTGTGTCTGTAGCCTGTAGTCTGTGTCTGTAGCCTGTCTGTAGCCTGTCTGTAGCCTGTAGTCTGTGTCTGTAGCCTGTAGTCTGTGTCTGTAGCCTGTAGTATGGCTGTAGCCTGTAGCCTGTAGTATGGCTGTAGCCTGTAGCCTGTAGCCTGTGTCTGTAGCCTGTCTGTAGTCTGTAGCCTGTAGCCTGTGTCCTGTAGTCTGTAGCCTGTAGCCTGTAGTCTGTAGCCTGTCTGTAGTCTGTAGTCTGTCTGTAGTCTGTAGCTTGTGTCCTGTAGCCTGTCTGTAGTCTGTAGCCTGTGTCCTGTAGCCTGTGTCTGTAGCCTATAGCCTGTAGCCTGTAGTCTGTAGCCTGTAGCCTGTAGCCTGTGGTCTGTAGCCTGTGGTCTGTAGCCTGTGTCTGTAGCCTGTGTCTGTAGCCTGTGTCTGTAGTAGTGCTTCTCACCTGTAGAGCTGTGACAGAGCCTTGATCTCCACCTGACCCACCGTCTCCTGATTACAACATATAGAAACAACCAGAAACTATTTAAATACTTTATGACGAGGGTTACCATGGCAACAGTCAAAGCATTCAGCTCAGCGCTAACGTTAGCACGGCGGCGCGTTTTCTTCGTTTTCTCTTATTTTATGAGGGGCCAGCTGGACGGCCCTGAGGGGCCAGCTGGACGGCTCTGAGGGGCCAGCTGGACGGCCCTGAGGGGCCAGCTGGACGGCTCTGAGGGGCCAGCTGGACGGCCCTGAGGGGCCAGCTGGACGGCTCTGAGGGGCCAGCTGGACGGCCCTGAGGGGCCAGCTGGACGGCCCTGAGGGGCCAGCTGGACGGCTCTGAGGGGCCAGCTGGACGGCCCTGAGGGGCCAGCTGGACGGCCCTGAGGGGCCAGCTGGACGGCCCTGAGGGGCCAGCTGGGGCCAGCTGGACGGCCCTGAGGGGCCAGCTGGACGGCCCTGAGGGGCCAGCTGCTCTGAGGAGTAATTCACCCTAGGGTCCTTTGCACCATGACCTCGAGCCAAACACCCCCCAGAAGCTTTTTTCACCTGGGTCTAACATTGGGAGAGTTAGCTAGAGTAGCGTTATCAGCTGAATAGCTTAGCGCAGGGGCTAACGGACCCAGTGATGCATCTCGTAAGTTACCCCACTAATAATGCCCAAAATGATACCAAACTTCTACACTAGTACAAATAAGTTATGCTCTCATAAAACAATGGATTGGAAAGTTTGAAAGTACACCAGAAGTTTATGTAAATAACAGTTAGACGAGTGCTTAGGGCCGTCTACAAATTACAACACCGAGAAGAGATAACAAAAATATTTATTAATTTAATGATTAAATAAGGTAATGTCTCCAAACTTACCTCAATTATTACTTGTCTCCCGTGCGTTATACTACAGCACTTACTAAAAAAAAAAAAAAAGTTAAATTAAAAAATATTTTGGTTGTATCTCTTCTTGGTGTTGTAATTTGTAGACGGCCCTAAGAACTTGTCTTACTGTTATTTAAATAAACTTCTGGTGTACTTGCAAACTTTCCGATCCATCGCTGTATGAGTACATAACCTATTTGTACTGGTGTAGACGTTAGGAGCTCACCTTGGGGTCCTCCAGACGCTCCAGGTACTTCTCAAATGATCCTTCAACAAACTGAGAGACAAAACACACTGTTAGACTGCTCAGAGGACATACTGACTGCCTGTCTGTCTCTCTGTCTGCCTGTCTGACTGTCTCTCTGCCTCTGTCTGTCTCACTGCCTCTCTGTGTATCTCACTGTCTCTCTGCCTGTCTGTCTCTCTGCCTGCCTGCCTGTCTGATTGTCTCTCTGCCTGTTGACTGACTGACTCTCTTTCTGCCTGCCTGCCTGACTGTCTCTCCGTCTGCCTGTCTCTCTGCCTGTTGACTGACTGACTGACTCTCTTTCTGCCTGCCTATCTGCCTGTCTGCCTCTCTGTCTGTCTCACTGTCTCTCTGCCTGTCTGTCTCTCCGTCTGCCTGTCTCTCTGCCTGTTGACTGACTGACTGACTCTCTTTCTGCCTGCCTATCTGCCTGTCTGCCTCTCTGTCTGTCTCACTGTCTCTCTGCCTGTCTGTCTCTCTGTCTGCCTGTCTCTCTGCCTGTTGACTGACTGACTATCTTTCTGCCTGCCTGTCTGACTGTCTCTCTGCCTGTTGACTGACTGACTGACTCTCTTTCTGCCTGCCTGTCTGCCTGCCTGCCTGTCTGTCTATTTGATCTGCTGATATCAGTGTGTGACTCACCGGTTCAAAGTTGCATCTATTGGCTCTCATGAAGTCTGCACACTCCTGACGGATCCTCTGGTGGTAGTTCTGAGAATAATACAACTACACACACACACACACACACACACACACACACACACACACACACACACACACACACACACACACACACACACACACACACACACACACACACACACACACACACACACACACACACACACACACACAGCATAGTATCGCAATATTTTCTGTGGCAGTACTGTATCGATACACAGACGCCAAGTATGGATCTATTATTATATATGTGTTGGTCAGTCTGTCTGCTTGACTATCTCATTTTTGCAGCAATACAATTGAAGTGAGATGAACAAACAGAAATGTATCTTTTTAGATAAAGCAGATGTTGACCAAGTTTCCTTTTGGGGACATCATTTGAAATTGGGAAAGATTTGAAGTTGGAAAAAAGTTAATGAATTGCAATATATATATATATATATATATATATATATATATATATATATATATATATATATATATGTACATACACACACTTAGAGTGCATGTCGGAGAATAGCGCAGTCACTCAGCAGAAAAAGGTGGGGGTGTTCGGACCTGCCCCCACTGCTGCACCTGTGTATGTCTGCCTACCTGTCTGTCTGTCTGCCTACCTGTGTCTGTCTGCCTACCTGTCTGTCTGCCTACCTGTGTCTGTCTGCCTACCTGTCTGTCTGCCTACCTGTCTGTCTGTCTGTCTGTCTGTCTGTCTGTCTGCCTACCTGTCTGTCTGTCTGTCTGTCTGCCTGTCTGTCTGCCTACCTGTCTGTCTGTCTGTCTGTCTGCCTGTCTGTCTGCCTACCTGTGTCTGTCTGCCTGTCTGTCTGTCTGTCTGTCTGTCTGTCTGCCTGCCTGCCTGTCTCTGTAGTTTTGTGTTAACTGTGTTGTTGTTATGTAGTGAAGTTGTTACATGAGTTTAAACAGTGTTCTATAAATATTATTAATACATGAACTGAATGTTTGAACATCTGTCTGTCTCTCTGCCTGCCTGCCTGCCTGCCTGTCTGTCTGCTGAACTGTCTCCTGTATATTTACATCTTTTAGTCAGAACTAAAATCTCCAAACCTCCTGAACCCATCTCCACTTTAACTACTTCTCTCTCTCCCCCCATCTTTAGTTCTCTACTTATCATCCTTCTGTGTCTCTGTCTCTCTCTCTTTTATTTTTCTATCTCTGTTTCTCTCTCTTTATTTATTTCTATCTTTCTCACTATCTCTCCATCGCCCCCCCCCCTCGCAGTTAGCATTAGCATTAGCTCACCTGTTCGGACACAGCCCGGAAGAGGCTGGAGGCGTCTCGCGCCACCATCTTCCTGTAGAGCCCCAGGCTGCTCAGATACTCGTCCATGTTGACGAAGTACTTCTTCAGTCCTTTCTGCATGCCGCCACTAACCTAACTAAACACACACACACTACCGTCTCTACCGTCAGACAGCTAAGTGCTCCGGTCTCACCGCTCAGCGACAGCACGGGCCCACAGCACAAGCCCTCCGCCGGCCACAGGTGAGTCTAATCAGGCCTCATTAGCACGCGGCACATCCCCGCTGCTGCAGTGTTCAGGGACCGAGCCAAGCTCAGGAATATCCAATACTACACTACGGGACAACTTACTCTTTGTTACCGGGCTCTTCAACGTTAGGAGCCCTTAACTGAGAGAGAGACGGAGCAGGGGCCCCTACTACATTTATATTATAAAACACACACACACACAGAGACACACACACAGACACACTACTACATTTATATTATAAAACACACACACACACAGACACACTACTACATTTATATTATAAAACACACACACACACACACACACAGACACACACACAGACACACTACTACATTTATATTATAAAACACACACACAGAGACACACACACAGAGAGACACACACACACACAGACACACTACTACATTTATATTATAAAACACACACACACACAGACACACACACAGACACACTACTACATTTATATTATAAAACACACACACAGACACACACACAGACACACTACTACATTTATATTATAAAACACACACACAGAGACACACACACAGAGAGACACACACACACACAGACACACTACTACATTTATATTATAAAACACACACACAGAGACACACACACAGAGAGACACACACACACACAGACACACTACTACATTTATATTATAAAAAACACACACACAGACACACTACTACATTTATATTATAAAACACAGAGACACACACACACAGACACACTACTACATTTATATTATAAAACACACACACAGACACACACACACACACACACACACTACTACATTTATATTATAAAACACACACACACACAGACACACACACAGACACACTACTACATTTATATTATAAAACACACACACACACACACACACAGACACACTACTACATTTATATTATAAAACACACACACACACAGACACATACACAGACACACTACTACATTTATATTATAAAACACACACACACACAGACACATACACAGACACACTACTAC